>NC_041383.1:787888278-787940444 GCF_002162155.2 Triticum dicoccoides
GCACGGGGTTCGGACGGCGGCGATCCGCTGCGGCGGCGATCGCCAACTCTGGAAATACCTTGATTAGCGGGCGGGCGACTAGATGGGCGGGCGAGAAGATGGGGGCGGGCCCAGATCATGGGTACTTTTTTTTTTCATGCGCGCGGTATACGTATGCCCGGCAGAGCTGTACAATACGAGGTGGGCATACGTTTCTTTCGTATGCCAATTCTGCCCTTCTATGTTTTGTTGGGGGGGGGGGTCTACCGAAGCAAGGCCCGTTCAAATATTGTCTTATGGAAAATTCATACTTCTTTATTTTCATCAGAGCCAGTTTGAGAGACTTCCCTTGATACCTCCCAAAGTTGGTTATTATTTCGTTGCCTAAATATATGTTTCTTGTATTCATTGTTGGCACTATTGGACTTTTGACATGGTAGTTTCTTCCCTTGTTATCTTATGTTCAAGGACAAGGTTTATGCGAAGGTTCTGTAGCTATTGACAATATTATTGTTGCATGTTTTTCTTGCTTTTATATCTGTATAAAAAGTTAAAAACAAGCTTGTTAGTTCTAACGTTTATGCAGTTTTAAGTACCAAATTTGTTTTAGATTTGTTCCAAATTGATTAATATAGTTGTAAATATTTTCTTGTAGTTCACCAAAATATGTAAATTCAAAATAAACCCTTCTATGCAAAAAAAAAAATACAAATAAGTTTGTGCAAGTTTTAACATATATGTTTCATGCCTCCGACTGTCAATTATCAAATAAACGGGTACAACAACGCGCGCCGTCAATCTCTAGTGAGCTATTTGTTAAAATAAGGCGGCCAGCCAGCCACGTTGACAAATATAGGTCGGCGCGTTGGACGCACTACCGATCCAAATCTAAAGCAGGACAGACGCCGGACGGGCGACCGACCCAAACAGACGGTCCGATGGAGTTGCTCTAAGCTTTGAACATCCAACACGCACGGCTGTCAATCAAGCAGTTTGCAGATTGTGCCAACACGACGACAAAAGTCACACGTACGCACGATGGCGATGGCGACCCCGCCACGACGCCTTCCCTTCCCTTCCCTTCCCTTCCCTTCCCCAAAAGCGCGCCTCCACGCCACGCGCACGAACCAATCGCAAAATCCCTTTCCTCTTCCTTTCTTCCTTCCTCCCGCACCTTTCCTTGCCTTCGCCCCGACTGCAAATCCTCCCTTCTTCCGGGCAGAGGAAAAAGGAAAGAATAAAAAAAAGAAGGGGAACCGCGCGCGCGCACGGGATCCGCGGCAGCCAGCATCCTCGCCGTACCCTCTTCCCGCCGATCCTCCCCGTCCTGCCCGATCGGCATGGCGGACGGGGACTCGGCGGCGGCCTACGCGTCGCCGCGGTCGCCGCTGCCCCCGGAGACGCCGTCCACGCAGAAGCGGCGGCACCGGGGCCTCGTCTCGCGGGTCTGGAAGGGCATCTTCGGCCGCCGCGAGGACGTCGAGAAGCTGCTGCAGGCGCTCTCCAAGGAGGAGGAGGCCCTCTGCTCCCGCGTCCACCGCCGCGCCCGCGCCTCCGCCCACAACGTCCTCGCCCTCGCCTCCGCCCTCGAGGTCTCCCCCTCCCCTCCACACCCCCCAATCCCCTCGCCTCCTACGATTCCCTTAGATTTTACCAAAACCTTATCTCTTGAGCTCGTGTTCTTCCCCCATTGTTGACCTTCTTCGAGCTTGCTAACTCTCAATTCCTCCAATGATTCTTGCTAGTTCTTGAGGGAAAAGAGAGAGGAGATCTAGATCCACATTTCCACCAATCACTTTCTCCTCTATGTGAGGGGAACCTCTTGGATCTAGATCTTGGAGTTCTTGGTGTTCTCCTTCTTGTTCTTCCTCTCATCTTCCTCCCTAGCATTAGTTGCTTTGGTGGGATTTGAGAGAGGAGGACTTGGGCACTCCGTGTGCCCTTGCCATTGCATTTGGTGCATCAATTTGAGTTCTCCACGTGATACGTGGAAGTTACAAGTTGAGAAGCTTATTACTCTTGGGTGCTTGGCACCCTTGAGCTTGTTACTTTTGTGTGTTTGGACACCCTAGAGCTTGTTTCTCTTGGGTGCCTTGGCACCCTAGACGATTGGTGTTGTTCGGAGCTCAATCATTGTGGTGTAAAGCTCCGGGCAAGCGTCGGGGTCTCCAATTAGGTTGTGAAGATCGCCCTGAGCAATTTGACGGGTACCGGTGACCGCCCCTAAGGGTTGCCAAAGTGTACGGGTTCGGTGACCGCCCCAAGGGTTGCCATTTGTACGGGTTCGGTGACCGCCCTCAAGGGTCCCTTAGTGGAATCATGACATCTTGCATTGTGCAAGGGTGTGAGGAGATTACGGTGGCCCTAGTGGCTTCTTGGGGAGCATTGTGCCTCCACACCGCTCCAAACAGAGATTAGCATCCGCGAGGATGTGAACTTCGGGATACATCGTCGTCTCCGCGTGCCTCGGTTATCTCTTATCCGAGCCCTTTACTTATGCACTTTACCTTGTGATAACCATATTGTTCTTTGTCATATATCTTGCTATCACATAGTTGCTTATCTTACTTAGCATAAGTTGTTGGTGCACATAGGTGAGCCTAATTATTGTAGGTTTTGTGCTTGACAAATTTACCGTTAGATTTATTCCGCATTTGTTCAAGCCTCTACTGTAATTATTTTAAAACCCATATTCACCTTCGTTCCCCTCTAGGCGACATCCACAATCTTTCAGCAGTGCAGCGCCCGGCTGTAAGGCGCTACACAAAACGGTATGTTATATGAATTTTTTAGAGACCAAATTAGATCGTGATTTAATTTTGTCCTCAAATCAAATATGTGATTTCTGCCGTAACCATACACGTGAAAGGAGTTCACCCGCGGAACTCCCACGGCTATTGGGAGATCGTCTGAGGCCCAATTTGAGCACATTGCTACTCGAATAAAGTGTTAATCAAGCCAACATGTCAGGTCTACACTGCACATTGCGTCTAATTAAATTTGTCAATCAAGCAGTTTGCGCAAACCAACATGTGGTTACATGGTTAGAAGGATAGTGGTATCCCAACCCAGGGTTCGAGTCTTAGTGCTCACATCATTCCTGCATTTATTTCAAGATTTTCGGCGATGCTCTTTCGATGGGAGAAGACGTATCCGTTGACGACAAGGCGTCTACACTGACTTCGTAAATCTCAAAATGATATGCCGGCTCAGTCTCTCAAAAGTGCTTATCGGGATAGGTTGTGCATGTGTGCGTTCATAGGAACATATATATGAACGCTTAGAGCATCTCCAACAGGCGCGCCAAAAGACGCGCCCGCGTGGTAAAATAATGTTTATCCGCGTGCGGCCCAGTTTCGCGCGCTCCAGCGATGGCGGCAAACTACCGCGCGCGGGAAGCGTTTGCGCGAGCGGGAGAAAGCGGCAGCTAGCGCGGTAGATTTGGCGCGCCGCTTTGCGCGCGCTTATAAAATCCGGCGCTCGCCAGGGGCTCAACCACACTGCCACGCGCCCTTCTCCTCGCCACCTCATCGCTCTTTCTCGCTACTTTCCCCGCCACCACCGCGCCACCATGCCGCCGCGCTGCCGGGGTTCTTCGGGCTACCACGGCGTCCGCGAGCGCCCGAGCGGCTGGTACTCCGCCGAGATCCGGTCCGGCACGTCCGGCTCAGCCTCGACTCGTTCCGGACCGCGCACGAGGCGGCCCGCGTGTACGACGCGGTGGCGTGGCGCTTGGAGAGGCCCCCGTCGCAGATGAACTTCCGGGACGTCTTCACGCGCGAGCAGGCGCAGCGCCTCGCCCCTCTGCCTCGTCTCATCACCGACCAGAACCGCGCAGACCACGTTCGGCAGCAGCGCCGCCTCCTCATCGTCGACGAGGACGAGCAAGCCATGGCGGAGTGGCGCCGTCGCCACCCGGAGGACGTCGCCGCCAAGAACGCCTTTTGGGCAGAGAGGACGGCAAGGCGCCGCGCAGAGCGTGCCGACAGGCGTCGGCGCAAGGCACTGGCCATATCGCAGTGCGATATCGTCGAGTACGGCGGGTAGTCGGTCTTCTCCCCCCAACGATGTGCGTTGGGATGACATGTGGCTTGATACCTTGGACAACATCACCGAGGATGATGATGGTGATGATGATGATGACGACTGGCAATCACCGTAGTTTTTCTCGTTGCACCGTAGATTTATCTATCTAGTTGCACCGTAGTTCTATCTATCTATGCTTTGGAACTATGTAAACTATCTTTGCATCCTTTTTTATCTATGCTATGAACTATGTATCTTTTTTTATCTATGCAAAGTTTATTTAAAAAAAATATATTGTGCGGGAGCGCGCGCTGCATTTTAGCGCGCCTGCTCGAGCTACGCGCGCGCTTCATCAGCCAGCCGCGCCAAACCTGACAAAGGACTCGTCGTAAACTGAAATTTAGCGCGCCCGCGCGTTTGACGCCTGTTGGAGATGCTCTTATGCATGTACTGTGTTAAAAAAAATCAGTTCTTAGGTTGCGTCAACACGAGGACAAAAGTCACACGTACACACCGTGGCGACGGCGACCCCGCCACGACGCCTTCCCTTCCCTTCCCTTCCCGAAAGCGCGCCTCCACGCGCACGAACCAATCGCAAATCCCTTTCCCTTTTCCTCTTCCTTCCTCCTTGCCTTCGTCCCGACTGCAATCTTCCCTTCTCCCGGGCAGAGAAAAGCAAAAGGAAAAAAGGCGAGGGGAACCGCGCGCACCGGATCCGCGGCAGCCAGCACCGGCATCCTCGCCGTCGCCTCTTCCCGCCGATCGGCATGGCTGACGGGGACTCGGCGGCGGCCTACGCGTCGCCGCGGTCGCCGCTGCCCCCGGAGACGCCGTCCACGCAGAAGCGGCGGCAGCGCGGCCTCGTCTCGCGGGTCTGGAAGGGCATCTTCGGCCGCCGCGAGGACGTCGAGAAGCTGCTGCAAGCGCTCTCCAAGGAGGAGGAGGCCCTCCGCTCCCGCGTCCACCGTCGCGCCCGCGCCTCCCGCGCCTCCGCCCACAACGTCCTCGCCCTCGCCTCCGCCCTCGAGGTCCCCCCTCCCCTCCCCTCCACACCCCCAATCCCCTCGCCTCCCACGATTCCCTTCGATTTTACCAAATCATCCTAGGCGGTCCGCACCCAGCGAATCGACCGCGTGCTCACTAGGCGAACGCGATCCCGTGCGTGCAGGGGAGGGATGATGCTCTGCAGGCCCGCAAGCCTTGTGCTCAAATTTCAACAGCGCTCACCGGGTGTTCGATTGTACATTAGGTCTGTGCCTGGGACGGATGAATGGGGAATTCTGTGGCTCGTGACGAATCATAGTATGTTTTTGACAGCGTGCAGGCCATCCAATTCAGTGATTTGGCGTTTCATCGGACGCGTAGAATGCTGTGGGACTGTGCTGAAATCTCCCCTTCTCGTTGATGCCGCCGCTGCAGCTATTGCATGATCCGGCTTCCAGGAGGAGCAATTAGCTTTATAATAATTCATTCATTGCTGCTGCTAATTAGACCCGATTGTGTCGACGACACAGCTGTATAATTGCCGCGATACTGGACAGGTGGGGAGGGATGGAATCTGCACGATACTGCGAGCCTTGTTTTCGAATTTCGTTTTAGTAATCGATTCGTTTTGTTAAGAGGTGCTAGCATGGTATGAAATCGTGCTATATTGCCGCGCAATCTAGCCTTACTGCGACTGATGCGTTGCTTCAGCTGCTAGGATAGGTTCATGAACAGTCTATTTTTATCGATGGCAGGGTTATATAATTTTTTTTCCTGGAACAGATCGCGGCTGTTGGATATGCGATTATGACTACCAGATCCCCAGACATCCCCTGGCAGATGAGGGCAGCCCGGGTGCTGCCCATGTTCTTGGTTCCTGCTTTAGCTGCTCTCATCTACTCAGCTATTACAAGCATTGCGAAATTCCGTAAGTACATTTGCCTCTGCATCGCTGTTTTTCCCGCAGTAGTTTTGTTGTTGCAGATGTTATTTTGGAAAGGTCTATGTGGGGCTTTAAGCCCGCTGTTGCAGATGTGAATGTAGCATTACGTATTATTGGTTATCCTTGTGATCGTTGGAATAAAAAGGAAACCCAGTTGTATAGTATTAGACTGATATGTTTCGCTTAGTTCTTCAAGTTGGCCATCCATTTAAGGGTCTAGTTGTATAGATGTAATTGACACTTAATTAATTGCTTTTGTTAACAGCTGAAGTAAGAAAAGGTGTATGATTACCATGATCCTAGTTGTTTTTTGCTAATATGGTTACCCTTTCATGTTTAAATTGTGATAGACATTACTCTGTCTTGCAGTTGATAATAGAGATCAACATACTCTTGAAAAGCTTCGTGCTGAAAGGCAGGCCAAGATTGATGAGTTGAAAGAAAGAACAAACTACTACACTACCCAGCAACTTATACAGGTGGGTTGTCACCGGCCAATTACGATCGTTCTATATGCAGAGTTGTATTGGTTAGTAGTACTAGTTTTTTCCTGTATTGGAAACCTGTATTATGTTCCTTGTTTTTTCCTCTCATGAGAACAGTGTATGTACTCCCTCCGTCTTGTCATCAAAATGGATAAAAAAGGATGTATCTAGACGTATTTTAGTTCTAGATACATCTCTTTTTACCCATTTTGATGACAAATATTTTCGGACGGAGGGAGTATGTATTACTGACTCTTTATTTTCTTGATACAGAGATATGATCTTGACCCTGCTGCAAAGGCAGCTGCAGCAAGTGTTTTGGCATCTAAGCTGGGTGCGGATTCTGGATTGAGAGTCTTTTTTGGAGATGAGTCGAACGTGGATGGAAGTAAAAGTAATGATCAGCACGGACAGACTTCTGGTCTGAGGCAAAGAAAACCGGCCCACTCAGGCCATGGCTCTGGACCGACCCATCCCTCTGAGCCATCAGACGGCTCGAGTATATATGACGGTAACGAAAGCCCCACTGCAAATCGGACTGTTGAGCACTTCAGAGGCCATGCTGGCAATGATGGCGGATGGCTCGCACGAGTGGCCGCTCTGCTTGTAGGGGAGGATCCAACACAATGCTTTGCGCTGATATGTGGCAACTGCCATATGCATAATGGTAGGGAGCTTATAAACTTTATTTCTGTCTGTAGATCGTTATGCCGGCCATGTTCTCTCTACTGAACCACATTTCAATCTTTCAGGTCTTGCAAGGAAAGAGGACTTTGCGTTCGTTACGTACTACTGTCCTCACTGCAATGCTCTCAACGGACCGCGGCAACACGAGGACGGTGAAAGCGTCCAAGCCGGCGCCAGCCTTGCGGACTCGGGCGTCAGCAGTCCTGTCGGGAGGAGCTTGCCGACCGTCGAAGAACAGCCTGCAGAAAGTCCTGCTGCGAGTAACTCAACGGTCGCTGAAAAACCTCAGGCGGAGAGTTCTGCTGCTACAAATAGCTCATCACCAACTGTGGAGAAGGCAGGCAGCGATCAGCCTGCCGGCTGAACTTTATCATTTCTTTTTGAAAGAAACAGCCTGCCGGATTCTTGTGCCTGCCACCACCTATGCATATAGATGCGGATTATTCGGTGTGTTGTGCTTGGAATGGATTGTTCCACTTGGTGCTTCTAGGGTGCTAGCGTGATGGATGCCCGTTTGACGGCATCTTGCCCAGCTGCTTGAGTGATGGGTCGCCGCTTTGCTTTTGCTCTTGAGTGTATAGTTTTCTTTCTCTTTTGAAAAGTTGAGTTCTACGCCTTTTTTGTAATATTACCAGTCATGTGTAGTATCGGTTTCTCTTTATGTAAATTCTGGTTTTGGAATATGTTTATTTTTTGACCTTGATGGGTATGGAATATGTTCAGTGTTACCAAAGTAAGTCTGATGAGTTTCCGACGTTTGGGTCAGAAGTGCTGTCAATTCTTGAATTTCTGCTTTGGCCAACATGTTTTGTGAATATGTGAAATAGCAGCATTTGAAGCCCTGGATCTGGCAAGAAGATTGTGGAGTAGGCTCTCAGGAGCAAAACAAAGAAGAGTGAGGTCAACATTTGGCACCACCAACAAAGAAGAGTGTGGAGGTTGTTGATCTTTGTGTGTTGGGTTTGATTTTCGCGCTGATCATACGCCTATAGGGTTGCATGCTGAGTAGTCCACATGTGTGGGTTTGTATTTCTTTTTGCCCCGTTTGTTTATCCTTCCTTTTTCGAGTGTCCTTAGTTAGCTAGGCAATTCTCTTCTGCTTAGTTAATCAATAAGGCAAATCTTTTGCCTCTGTTTCAAAATAACAACAGAAAAAATAGCAGCATCGGGACAGCGTGTGAAACAGCAGTAACTCTGGGAAAACAATCATCACAAATTGAAAGTATAGGTTGGAAGAAAAGAAAGCTTAAACGCTATCGGAAGCCGTCAGTTGCTTCATCCATGGGCATACGCTGGGTATTTGTGTACAGCCTGAAGATAGTACTGCATTGCATGGATCCACTGCCATGGAGCAAAGATGATACTCAAGAATTCCATCTCTTGTCAATAGTTCAGAATTTAGACACGTCACTCCTACATTCTTTTTTCCTAATCCTTTTTTTGGCTGTTGAAGAAAACTGGCATCGACCCAAATTGCTAGAAGCCTAAACTAGAGGAGGGCATTTATGCAAAACTAGGATATACCCCTTGAAATGGAACGCCGCTCGCTGCTTTGCTTTTACCAACACGGCGCAGCATGTATCAGGGGAGCAAGCCTCATTACTGTACAGGGTACAAACTGGAACAAGTGAAAAATGCAAATGCACGGTGCAGTAGCCCTTTCGAAAAATGCATTCACGACCAATTGGGGAAGGAAAACAAAACACGGAAATGCCTTCGACGATCCAATATTTACAGTCACTTCGCTCTAGTCCCGAATCAAGTATCCCCCGCTCGCATGCCCCGCAAAACTGCATAATCCGTTCCCGAGCTTCAGCTGGAAGGGTGGGGAATTATCTCAAGGATGTACGGCAACTGTTCATGGTGCTCCGTCAGTATAACAGCATGTAGGGATTCCTAGCAGCACCACTATGGAACCGAAGGAAAGAAGCTGAAGGCCATCATCTATCTGGTGGCCTTTCCAATTTCGGTGCATGCCACGCATTAGCTTCGAGGCTCTTCCTTCATATGTGAGCTGTGTGCTGCGCCATAAGATTGGACCTTCAGCGTAGAAAAACAACGTCAGTTGCTTAGTTGAGACACCAGAGCACAAGAAAAGGTGTTGCGCACAGTGGTGTGGCCCGGGATTGTGCCAAGCCTGGGCAAGCCCCAGGCCAAAGAGTAGCTACAGTGCTAAATATTGTTCAAGTCGCTGCAGTAGCAAAGTGATCTAGCCTCAGGACCAAGGCCATGGCCCTGGCTGACTTGGGCTTGTCTACGCCCCTGGTTGTGCATAAGGTGAACGTCAACAACGATTGCTAGGCCGTGCGTTCTTACCATTCTATCAACTTGAAGAAGTGAATTAAGCTTGTCCTCATGTGCAAGATCTGGCAGAGGAGGCATCTGACCCATGATACCAGGTGTCTCGCTCATTCTGCAACAATAATACGAAATAAATGTTAAGCAGAGTAATAAGCATAAGCGAGTTACTCGGCATTGGCACATTAACAATGATCTACAAGTTAAGAATGTAAATTTTGTAAGCTATCCATATTTGAAATGATCACATCCTGCTCTAAAACATTACATGAGATCACTAGATCAATAAAAGGTCCTCCCTCCGTCCCATAATGTAAGACGTTTTTTGACACTACACTAGAGTCAAAAAACGTCTTACATTATGAGACGGAGGGAGTAGATTTCAAGACAGCAAAAGATTTGTTTAATGAACTTGAGACTCCAATGACCACCACTACTTATTTCACGATGACACAGCAGGTCCTTTGGCCACCAGCGACTGATATGATACATTCAGATTTATAGAAGAACGATATGACATTGAACATGTTGAAGAGAAGCAGATGATAGGAAGTGAAATTTGCCCTTCCCCTAAGAATATGTTGCAAACGGTAACGGTGAAATACCTATGAGCAATATGCGGAAAATGGCACATATTACAGAGCTGTACCTGCTTAAAATTGTTTTGATGTTGCTATTTGTCCGAAGAAAGAGATCCATGCTCTCCCCCGTCTGCAAATAAATCAGAACTTCAGGCATGAATAAGTAACATAATTTGCCCCGTCACGCTCATTCTGTTATTTTAAGTTGTGAAGGCTGGCAATGAGAGTGAGTGAGTGACAAGTTCCAACATACAATAAATGCTAGCCCGTATTAGTACTTAGTGGCAGATGGCATTTTTCACATTATCTCCTTTATTTTTTATGTTTATTTATGATGCGGTACACCCATCCCAACCTTTGAAAGCATAACCACAGCCCCATCATATTTCTTCACTGAACACAAAAGTTATCTAAGAAAGGAAAGGAAACTCAGCATATACAGAGTACAGACAGTGCACCCAAAACAAAGGGCACTTCTGTAGCATATGTTGATGATGTATGCAATTTAAATATGTTATGCGGCACCACTCTATCAGGTATACATCTTGTGCCAACTATGCTTATATAAATTCTGATTCAGTTTTTTTGAAGATCCTAAGAGTAGTGCACTAACTACTATACCTGCAATATGATCATGTTCATTTTTTGGTGGAAGGACTAGTTGTGAACACAAATAGCCATGATAATTTCACTGTGTAAGATGTAAAACCAATAGGTGGGCACCATGTGCTCCCTGACTGACACACGGGGTACTATAAAATGAAGTTTAAGAGCAGGAAATTGGAGGCATGTGAACAAACATACCTTGAATGTTTCAATATTTGCAGCAATCTGGTTAAGCAATTGATTGTTTTCCTCCAGGAGCTGCTGGGTTGCACTGTCCACAACAGGAGCTGCTTCAGAACGGAACAGAATGAGCATTTTTAGAAGAAATAAGGATAACATCTGAGAATGACGGTGAATTTCTATGTCACTAGTATTATGTAACTGCTTTAGAATGAATATAAGTGAGCTCCCTCAGATGTAAAAGGATCAAAATAGTTGCACACAACAAATTAAAGGAGAAGAATGGAGAACATGTGGCATTCACGTCACCATGACCCATCTGAGAAAACCACCTAAAGTGAAAAGTGGCCTATTTCAATAGTTTTAGAATTCAAGGCTGCAAATTGAACTTTTGGCTGAGTTTAGAGTTGAGAAGTAGACTTTTATTGATAATGTAAGCAGGAGTGTGCAATGTAGTGAAATCTTTGCCTCCTACAAGAAAACATTAATAAGTATTCCATCTCTATAATTTAAACAGCTAACATGACCATAACAACCTCCAGGACATCTCATAGAAAAAAGGGATCCATAAATCCCATGTTAAAAATGTTCAGCTCGAAACTATTGCTACTGGCTTGTCTTCTGTGCTGCTTTTTTTCAGTTCTATATTGGGACCTAGGAAATGCAGTCTGAATATAGAGACGCACCAAGTGAAGGCATCGCAAGGTTGCTTCCAGATGATGCTTGTACTAACTACAAAGTTAACAAGCAGAACATCAAGAACTAAATAAAGTGTGTTCCGAATTTTAGGAGATCATCAATTCCCAATCAGATCAGAACAAGAGTATCTGAAGAGAATGGTGAACCATTCACAAAAAAATGTTTTAACTCCACAAAGTTGATGTTTGAACCATGTAGCCCAGGAAAATTACAGAGAAATACACTGAGGCTAGCTGGTTTCTAACAGTTGACACCATTCACAATCTAACATTGCTATTTAACAATTCTGGACCACTGTGATTCAAACCTTAAATTATCAGACAAAGTGAGGATGGTACTGATAAATACCAAACAATAGCAAGAGAACAAATAGAGGTTAGAGATATGGGCTAACCTTCCTTGGGAACTTGACACTGCTGGTTTGGATTTTGCATCGATATTGAGAAAGGGGTCAAGTTGTTTGTAGGTGCCATGTGAAAATTAGCCATAGGGGCGGCAGATGCAAACATTTTGTCCTGCATTGGCTGTCAAAAGACTTTATCAGAAAGTACATGATTGGCACTAGGAAAAAGCAATAAAAGAACACCACAAGACAAAAGCTGCACCAACCAGGAGAGATAGTGATGTAAATGATTGAGAACCATAAACAGAAAAGTACCTTCATATCTCCCATCTTTTTCCCTGTAAAAAAACCTTCTGGTTTCTTCCTTCTATCTTTACCCTGTAACAACAAACGCATGTGAGCAGAACATAGTGGTTTATGTGCATGTGCTGTTACACTGATATACATCAGAAAGAAACCAGGGCCTGCAGTTGAAAAGGAACAGTCCAAAATGCCGGGCATCACGATCTATATCTAGGGGAATCACAATGAACACTAGCTTATCACAGAAAGAAGAGGCGTGAATTTTTGTCCAGAACAAGCCATTATTACTTTATTATGCCCTTAACTGGCTGTGTGCATCCAATGGACCCAGAGGCCGAGGGAGGGGCTCTTCCGTTATATAAAATACACCCCTATATACTTCATCCAGGCGTTGGTAACTCACCATCTATTAGAACATTTAAAAGTAACATATCCTTCAAGTTACCTACTCATAGGAGATGTATTTACAGGTACAGAATATCAAGACACTGGCTTGGGTAAGGATTCATAAAAACACTCACAAGAGAAAATGATATAGTGGGGGGTGGGGGAAGAAAATAAAGTACAAAAAAGGCTTAAACTCCTCTCTGGAAGGCAAAAAGAATAGTAGAGCTAGAGGTTAGCAGGTTTGTCCAATTTAAGTACACGTCTAAATAGATTATTAAGAAAATCAAGATTGACATCCTCACACTAAGTGCATAACAAGACCAGTAAGAACATACATTAATACCAGAACAGAACACGTATGGAGAGGAGATACTTAGACATTTGTAAGAAACTTACTGCAGCCCACCAGCATCGCAATGCAACATCCCTGATGGTTCTGTTGGGCAGCATAGCGGCTATCTTGATGTACCTCATGATATTAGGTTCACGAGCATATCTGCAATTGCCAGCGAAGAAAGAATTAGAACCTCAAAGGAAATGGCTTGTTTCTTAGAAGTGATTCTCAAGCCAGATGGTGACATTTGACATGGTTCTCTTTCTTTCTAGGATTCCTTTGACATGAATTCACCGGCTAGAATTTGATGAGCTCATCGGCACAATCATAGAGCACTCAAGTGCGTCTGTTAATGCTTATGGTTGAAAGAAACCAATTGCAGTTCCACAGTATACCAAATAACGACCAAAGCGACACTATAGCAGATGCGCTGGGTAGTGCTGCTAGAAACTGAAAAGGTAAAAAGGTTCACTTGCACAAATCCTGCTTTAGACTTCCTGACTGATGCTCCATTAACTTAAGCACACCACATGCGGCGGAAAAGAAGCTTGCCGCATAACCAAATTGGCAAACTCCATCAGCAAAAAGCAATACGGCAGTACCGGCAACAGGAATTCAGTAAGAGGAGGGCGGGCGGCGAATTTACCTCGTGAGCCCTTCGTTGAGTATATTCAGCTCGCGGTCGCTCCACTCGGAAGGCGAGCCGGTGACGAACTTGTACTTGGACGCGGTGGTGCCGCCGCCGCCACGGGACGCGCCGCCCCCCGGCGAGCTCCTCGACTGGAGGACCACCGGCACGTTGCCGAACACGCCGTTGTTGCTGTTGCTGCTGCTGTGGTTGTTTGGTGAAGAGTGGTACAGGCCGGCGGTGCTGCTCGGCCCGCCGCTCATGCTGACGAGCCCCATCCCGGCACCGCCGCCGCCGCCCATGGTGACGTCGCTGCTGGACGACTGGAAGGACAGCATGTTGTTGTTGTGGTGTTGGTGGTGGTGGTGGTGGTGGTGGTGGTTGTAGACCGAGGCGGCGGCGGTGATCCCCTGGTGGAACCCCATGCTGGAGTCAGCGGCCATGGCGCCGGGGGGAGCCAGCTGGAACCCCCGATCTGGGCGCCCGCGGACGCGCCCCGATTCCTCCTGCCGCCCAGTTCGGACCGACCTGCACGAATTCGAGCCGGAGAGAGATCAGCCGCCGCCAATTGAACGGAGCAAGCAATCCGGTCAGAGATTTCGCTCCTCCCCGGATGAGAAATCGAGGCGCGCGGCACCAGAGCTTGGCTCGCATTCCCGGCCCCCCGAGGAGGAGATAGGATCCAGCGGAAGGCCACGGAGGCGCCGGCCAGCCGCGGGAGCGAGGCCCCCACCCCCCACTAGCGCGGCACGACCCGGCCAGCCCAACCACCCGCACAACAACAAGAGCAACCGACCAACCAACTGACCAGCAACAAACCACGCCGAAATCGGCCCGAACCCCACGGCCAACAGATTCAATCAACGGAACCCGGCGACTCACCTTCCTCCGACGACGGCGTCAAGCGGCTCTTCCACGGCGGGCCACGACCCCCCGATGCAATGGCGCGAGGCCCTCCACAAACCCACCCGAGGCGCGGCGCAGCGATTTCCGCGACGCGAATCCCCACCCCCCCGCAGCCGCCTCCACCCCCAAATGGAGCAATCCAATTGGAACTCCAACTCCGCCGCCACCCCTCTAACCTCACCAACCCGCCCGCCGCGGGCCGCGACGATCGATCCCGACGGAGACCCCGCCGCCGCTCGCGCCGCGGATCGGATCGACCTCCGGAGGCCGCGGAGAAATCCCTCTGGTTTGGATTTGGGTTTGGGTTTGGGTTTGATCCAGGCGAATCCCGTGGGGGTCTGCTGGTTTTTCTCCTCCTGGTTCCTCCCGCAGCCGCCCTGGGTTGGGTTCCTTCTTAAACAGAGGGCCTAGCGCCCTACTCTATGCCGCCAGCGCTAGCCTATCACGCCCATGCCCCCGCGTGGTTCCGCCGGGTGAGATGACCCTCCTACCCCCGCCTCGTTCCGGGCCGCGCCACTCGGCTTGGCGGGCAAAGTGTCGCCCTGCCAAACGCTTCGGCAAGGGAGATGCGCGGATCCTGACCGTCGGGCCGCGGACGGTATGGATGCGGCGAGGTATTGGATCGGACGGTGGAGGTGGGATGGAACCGGGCCGGATGGGCCGCCTGTCTCAGCGCGCGCGTGGGCCCCGGCGAGGGGGAATCTCTTGCTGGGATCGTCTTTCCTCGCGGAATCAACCCACCAACGGCGGCACTGTACGCGGAACACTGTTGGATGGAGGTGAGGTGACGTGTGCGTTGCTAGAGGGACGTGGCTCGCCCGTGTTGGGACGATTACAGGTGGGCCCGGATGGTTTTTTCTCGAGGCTGGTCCCGTTCTTGCCTACGAAATTGTGTTGCTGTTGTATTGTGTTCCGGCGCTTACAGGGATTGAAACGCCGTTAATTAGGACAAAACGTTACTACTTCTTTAGGATGAGGTTTTTTTTTTTGTCCCTGAAAGGGGTGCAAACTATTGATCTTCTCAAGAAAGCGATCAAAGATGCAAACACTAACATGTTATGAGTCTGTGTTTACCTTCCCATCGTTTCTTGATATGTCGTGGTTTTTACGCGGCGTGTGTCCGCCTGAATAGAGAAAATACAACCGTGGAGGTTATCATTGTCACGGTAGCATTTACAACACACAGCGAAAACCCGACCCAACTTTTCTCCGGAATCTTTGCAGCGCCAATACAATAAAAGGAGAAGCACTGTCTAGCCAATGCACGCCTTAATTCTAGGAACAACGGCTTTGTAAAGTGTTGGTACGTGGACCACGAACATCTTTATATCTACAAAAAGGTTGAAGGCTAATGGAGCACAAAAACAATAACTCGGGACACAGAAACAAAGACATATGAAACACATCACAATTCTTTCTTGGGTCTGGTCCGGTTCTTGGCGAGGTGTAAAACGTCGGAGGGAACATCCCCGCCCTAAAAAACCGTGATTTTTGTTTCATTGTGCCGACGAGCAACTTGGTTCAAACAATATAAATTAGTACCATATATGAACAAGGCTGACAAAACATTTTATCTTCAGAATGTTTTTTCGCGGTGTGAAAATAATTCAATTGATTATTTTTAGGAAACAGCGGGATATGAGAACATCAACACGTTATGTGTTCATGGCAACAAAAAAAACTTCGTTTCGCGCTTTTTTCCCGATGCATCATGGTTCGTACGTTTTATGTGCTCCTAGATGGAAGAAAATGAAAAATGGTGGAGGTTATCATTGTCACGGACTCGCGGGAGCGTTTGTAAAAGATGGGGCCAACCAGACCAACTTTTGTCTAGAATCTTTGCCGTTCCAATGTTAAAAGTGGAAGCACTAGTCGATGTGCACCTTAATTCTTGGAATAACGGTCTCGTAAAGCATCAAATTGCGGATCGAAGTTATGTTTATCTAAAAGCCATACTTAAGCCAACGAACATGCGTACAAAATGATTCAAAATAGAGAGAATCCCACATATGAACCCCATCGGAAATTTTCAAGGGAAAAATGTCCACTGGCCGAGCCAATGCTAGTTTTTGGTAAGGTGTGAAAAAAACATATGCGTAGGCGCGAGGATAAATCAGCAACAGAATTCACTTACGGCAGTCACTGGCAGAAGGGACCCACGGAGATACCCGGCTCCATGATGGTAGCAACTGGGCTAGGCAACACGGACGGGACCCGTGGTGGCCCGGGCACGCGCACGTGCGATTCTCTAGCTTTCGGTGAAGCATCAGGCACCCAATGGGAAAGCTCCACGTTTCGCCCCCTCGTTGGCTGCAAGAGGCGGTGCGAACAGTTGGGGACCTGGCGCGCAGGAGCAAATGCTACACGGACACGGCAAATTCCACCACCGATCAGGTGCAGTGTGATGGAGTACTAATTAATCTCCATTTGTGTCAAATCATGACTAGTACATCCTTTGCATATTTAGCAGCTGCCAACGTTTTAACATGGAGAAGCATCAGGCATCCATTTGGGTCAAATCTCTGACATGGATTCCCATGTGGCACCAATTTTCGGACAAGCGAGATTATGTGATTTATGTTGCTTGACGTGGGTGCGCGCGCACGATGTATTTCACCTTTTTTTTTGTTACTCCCGCCGTCCCAAATGTATGCTAGTGTCAAAAACGTTCTTATATTTTGGAACGGAGGGGGTAGAACCGTGCTATATGAACAACAAATATTGCATCATTCATGCACGACGTTGTTAATCCAGCCACGCATGCATGGGAGTAAAAGGGCAACAACCACTCGATAGCTGGTCGTTCAAAAATCGGGCATTAGTATCGTGTGCCGAGCAGTTTCGTTTTTGTTATCGCCAATGTATGATCGATGTACACATGCATGTAAATTCAGATTTACTAATTCTCATCCAGACGAGAAATACAGAGTCTCATTTAACTCTTACACCATTTTATTAGAAAAAAAAATCCACACGAATCGTCGCGTATAATCAAATGGTGCAGGAGTTAGATGTGATATAATTAATTCCCATCTAGATGAGAGCTAGCAACACACATGTAAATTAACGACCATTTCTTTAAAATGCAATTGCCAACCTTCACAAAAAATGGTCCAAATATCATAAAACACATGTATATATTATTATTGCAATTTTCCACTTTTTTTGTTACAAATTTTATGTCACGAGTCTTTCGAAATCCCACCAACCTAGCGTACATATAGTACTACTCACTCCTGGTCAATCAATTACTTATTTGCTCTTTGAGATGAACAACATCTTGATTAATTATGTTAATGCACTAGTAGGAATTTTGTATGTGGTTTATATCTACCTCTCCCACACCTAGGCTGACACGTTTTTGAGTCAGCATAAACAAACTAGTTGTAGAACTTCGTTTTCTCCCTTAATATATTTCACATGCATCCCTCCTTGCAAGGTTCAGAAGGAAAAAAAAGGTCTAAGCACAATATATAGAATATATGTATACGTCTAGGAGTATTATTTTTCTTGGTCAACCACAAAGTCTTATGTCCGTGGTTGATTCACTTATTGCCATACTGTTGATCAACAGTATCCGTGACTAGCTAGCTAATTATAAATGCACAAGTTGAAGCATCTGAGGTAGCCAATCAGAGAAGAATAGGTCCGAGGCCTCAAAAGTGCACAATAGAAATGCAAAGTATAGGAAACTCACCCATTTCATATGGAAACTAGAAGTAGAACAAGATCACTTATTTCATACTAGGAGTACATGTTTTCGGCATCAAACTAGTATTCGTGCGTTTGAGATGTACGGCGAAAGGCCCTTGAGATTTCCGGAAAAGAGTTGTGAACGTCGAGCATGGGCTCCACTTACCAAATAGTAGCACTCTGGCACATGAATATGCATGCATGTAACTCGATTGATCCGGAGATGTAGGCGGCACCACCAACCGTCGGACCAGCCACCACACGCATGATATGCACATCAGTAACATCACCAAAGCAAAGCAAAATTTATTTCCCTTTGACACGTCGCTGAAAGCTCGGGGAGAAAGACAGAAAGATGTGCGCGCGCCGACCGGCGGACACCGTGACTTTTCCCCTGTGTGGTTCATCATGCGAACCCATGGCGTGGCGGGCGAAAACGGACCGTCAAGGCAGCCAACCAGCCTCTTCGGTTCTTCCTTCTGCCACTGGGACGGAAGCATCTTTGCAACATGTTCCTCTGGACACTAAAACAATCTTTCGTACTGCTAACAACTCCTTAGAGAAATGATTCGAACCTAACCACCCGTAGCATGCGTGTTGTACTGGCACGAGACAGCAAGCGGACAAGGCAGCAGAAGACACCGCAAATCGCATGCTAGATCGCAACTGGGAGAAGTTAACTAATAGGAGTACAAAACTAAACTACACTGGTGTTAATCAGCGAGCAGCAGCTTTATCGCGCATTTGTGCATACACACAGCGAGCTAGCGGCTCTTATTTTTTCTCGAGATAGAGACAGTGACTGAGAGAGACATGGACTGACAGTGATCGTCGATATGTGATGCACCAATTACTTTCGGCTTAGCCCAACAACCATCATACACATGGGCTGTCACTCTGATCTATGAATCGGTCAGGATTAAGTTAAGTTCAAAGGAATTGGCCCTATGCATGCTTGCATTTGCATGCTCGCTGTCGAGTACGGATAAGCCTGGAGGGGATCAGGCTTCGCAGATGGCCGGCCATTGGTCGATCAGAGCTAGCTTGACCGTACTAGAAATCTCCGAGGTGTTGCTGAGCCATTGATATATTTTTGATTGGTTACCGCAAGGAGAGAAAGCGATTGGTGTGTGTGTGAGTGTGACCCGGTGGGTGCATGTGGTGGCCTGCAGGCTGCAGGCACCAAGTGAAGGCTTCTGCTTTCAGCAAGGTTGAAGCTGGGATGGCATGCATGCTGATGATTGTTACTCGGCCCCTGGAAACTACTAGGAAATATATCTCAGTTTCGAGCGAGGGAAGAGAACACTAGTTATTTATATTAGCATGACAAATTAATGGGCAAGTTATCATGAATTTCAACTGAAATTCCGCATTCCGAACCTATATTCCTACGCTGTAGGCACGCCGAGATTGTCAACCATGTTTAAAATACAGTAGTACTATCATTAGTACTTGACTTGCACATCGATCACCAGTATTTTGTAGTAGTATAAGATTTTAGTTAAAAAAGACAGGACTTGACCTAACCTATTATTGCCACCGCACATGACGTGAGAGCCGGCCACCCACAGCCCCTCGCCTCGCCTCGCCTCACCAGGCGAGCAACGAAACCACACTAGACCCACATTGATTAAGAGGGTGCTTGGATACAAGGGATTATTTTTAGTCTGACTAAAAATAGTCTTTTTTAGAGGCTAAAGTTCCAAGCACCCCTGACTAAAGAGAGGCTAGGACTAGTCTTGAGGCTAAAATCTTTTAGTCATGGGAAACCTAGAGGGTGCTTGGATACAAGGGACTATTTTTAGTCTGACTAAAAATAGTCTCTTTTAGAGGCTAAAGTTCCAAGCACCCCTGACTAAAGAGAGGCTAGGACTAGTCTTGAGGCTAAAATCTTTTAGTCATGGGAAACCTAGAGGGTGCTTGGATACAAGGGACTATTTTTAGTCTGACTAAAAATAGTCTCTTTTAGAGGCTAAAGTTCCAAGCACCCCTGACTAAAGAGAGGCTAGGACTAGTCTTGAGGCTAAAATCTTTTAGTCATGGGAAACCTACTAAAATATGTATTAGCTCTCTCTCTCCTCATTTAATTCCTCTCCTTAGTTCTGGATTGGAGGGTTTGGAGGATAATAAATGCTCAATAACTAGATTTTAGTCTCTTTAGTACTTGGATCCAAGCATGGGTGAGGCTAGCAAGTTTTAGTCCCACTACTTTTAGTCATGGGACTAAAACGTATCCAAGCATGCTCCTACTAAAATATGTATTAGCTCTCTCTCTCCTCATTTAATTCCTCTCCTTAGTTCTGGATTGGAGGGTTTGGAGGATAATAAATGCTCAATAACTAGATTTTAGTCTCTTTAGTACTTGGATCCAAGCATGGGTGAGACTAGTAAGTTTTAGTCCCACTACTTTTAGTCATGGGACTAAAACGTATCCAAGCATGCTCTAAGCTAGCAGTGAAGAGATTAGCCAAAAAGCGCTCGGAAAAAAATATCTTGAATCCAATAGACAAACACCCAAAGCGTCGGCTCCTCGATCGATTCAAACGGCAGCAGCCAGCAAGGAAATTGAGTTGGGATGCAGATACTACTTGCCGGATAGTTGCGCGCCATCATCATTGCATTAGCGTCAGTGCCTGCGCAAAGCTAAGCATTACTACTACTAATTAAGCTTTGTTAGTGGCACCAATCATTAGTCATCACGTAGGGTTTAAGGTTGACCACTGCACTGGGAACAATTAACATCCTGATCCAGACCGTCGGCTGCACGGACGGCCGGGATGCGGCGGGGGAGGGTTTTTTCTCAAGAATACTCCGGTTCTTTGAGGGAACAGTTCTTGCCTACAAAATTGTGTGTTTTTGTTGCATTACCGTGGTGGGCAACTCGGTTGAAATGTTGTTAAGAGCATCTCCAACAGGCGCGCTATGCGCCGCGCGCAAAAAACCTGTTTGCCGCGCGCGCTTCGGCTGGTTTAGCGCGGCCGCGAGCGCTGGCTCCAGCAACCGCGCTATAATGCAGCGCGCGCGCCGCTCCAGCAGTGCGCAAAAATACAGCGCGCGCGACTCGCCGGGCACGCGCGACTTAGCCACAAAATGAGTTTGAAACAATTATCAAAATGCAATGAACATGTGAAATTTGTCACAAACATCTTCCAACCAAGTTCATGCCCACAAGTTCATGCCCACAAGTTCATCCAACCAAGTTCAAAATGCAAACAAGTTCAAGACATAAATGAAAGACACATCAAACATCTTCCTCGTCTTCGTCCTCATCTTCCGAAGACGATTCTTCCGCCTCCGAAGATGAATCTTCCTCCCTATCCTCATCACGCATCACATCACGTGAAGCTCCGACGATGTTGGCATGATCTTCAACAGCATCTTTATGGGAATGTGTGTGAGGAGGCACATCGAAAGACATTTCACCCATGGCCGGAGGTGCACCCATGTCTCCCATAAGAGTAGCGAAACTCATGCCTCCCATGGCGGCCATAGCGTCAGAGGGTGCTCCAAAGCCACCCATGCCTCCCATGGCGGCCGGAGGTGCACCCATGCCTTCCATGGCCGGAGGTGCACCCATGCCTCTCATGGCGCCCAAGCCACCCATGCCTCCCATGGCGTCCGGAGGTGCCCCCATGCCTCCCATGGCGCCCAAGACACCCATGCCTCCCATGGCGTCAAGGCTGCCGCCACCCATGCCGCCAAGGCCAAGGCCACCGCACCCATGCCGCCAAGGCCATCGCCACCCATGCCGCCAAGGCCACCGCCACCCATTGTGCGGATCATGGATCTTTTTTGGATCAAGACTTCTTCACGAGCAAGGTTGACATATTCCTTTTGCGCACCATTGAATGAAGATGTGTCCAAGAAGAACAAGTGCTTCTCCCATTCCAACAACCTAGATCGCTCCTCCATGCCCACCTTCATCTCCTCCAATGCCACTTTCCTCTCCTCGGCGGCCACCCTCCTCTCCTCGGCCGCCAACCTCCTCTCCTCGACCGCGGCATCTTGGTTCCTTGCCATTTTCCTCACCTCGTTGGCTTCTTTTCTTGCCTTCACAATAGCTTCCATAGCATTTTTGAGCTCATCATCTCCTTTCCTCTTCTTCTTTTCGGTTTTGTCTTTCTTGCACCCATTCGATCGTTTTGGCTTCGAGTATGAAACCAAGTTGGGTGTGGGGCTTCTCTTGCCGTCATCACTTGATGCATCATCCTCATCCTCATCATCATCCACCTCAATTGTTCGCTTGCGTTTGTTGCTCAAATGCAAATCATCCAAACCATCACGCTTCTTCCATTTCTCATCATCCTTTAACACTTCATAGCAATGAGACAAGGTAAAGACCCTTCCTTTCTTGATCTTCCCCTTCTTGGTTGTCCTCGTCTCTTCTTTGAACAAGTTTTGTGCAATGTTGAACTACAAGAAAAACAAAACAAGTTAGCACTTCGGACACCAAAAACAAGTATGAGATGAACATATATGAGATGCCACTTACTCTATCATCCTCATTTGTGCCACTTGGGTTAATCTTGTCAACTGCCTTTTGTGCGGCCGTCCACTTTTGACAATCCCAGTTGATTGTGGACCATCGGGACCGAAGTGATCTCTCGGAGCGGTCAATTCCACTCATGTTTTGATCATCAAAGTATTCTTTCATTCGCCCCCAATACGCATCTCTACTTTGATCACCTCCAATGGATGGATCCCTCGACACTTGCAAATAAGTATTGCATAGTAACTTGTCATCGTTGGTGCTGTAATTGCCCGCTCTTCCTTTCGGCGCGTCGACAATGCCCTCACCCTCCTCGTCCACCTCAAACTCATGGTCTTCCAAATGGATGTCATTGGTTTGAGACCAATGCGAACTGTTGGACCCAACACCCATAGTTGACATGTATGCATCATCATTGAGACTACAAATTTTTTTGAACAATGCAAATAAGCTATCTACTCCCTCCGTTCCTAAATATAAGGTGTATTAGTTTTTCAAAAAGTCAACTGTTGTCTATGTTTGACCAACTTTACAGCAAAATATATAAAGATTTATGATAATAAATATATAAAATGTGAAAATATAGTCCATGATGAATCTAGTGATAATGATTTGGTATTCTAGATATTGATATTTCTGTCTATAAACTTGGTCAAACTTAGATAAGTTTGACTTTTTGGAAAAATAATACACCTTATATTGAGGAACGGAGGGAGTATATGTGATGATGCATTGAAAAAACAAGAAGAAAATAAAAGTTGGAATTTTTTTCACCTTGGGGGCATTTCGTCGAACACGTGGTGCGCGTCGGCGGCCGGCTCAACGAGTGAGCTCGCCGGCACTTCGGTAGCCGCCGCGGCCGTCGAACGCCCTGCAAGCTTCTTTTCCCTCGCCTTCGTGCCACCGGAGCCGTCCGCCGCCTTGTTTTTCTTTGCCGAAGTTTTGCCCTACTTCGGCCGCGCTGCATTGGGGAGCTTCGACGGTGCGGCGGCGGCACGGGACGGCGCCGGCACGACGCCACCCGTCGCCGTGGTCATCCGCGTCGACAAGAAGAGGCTGCGCGCGAGGCCGGCGCTCGGCGGAGCTCCGGCGGTGGCGACGCCAACGCTCCCCGCGCTAGGGTTTCCGGCGTCGGCGGCGGCGGCGGTGGCGGGAGGTGAAGGAAATATGCCCTAGAGGCAATAATAAAGTTATTATTTATTTCCTTATATCATAATAAATGTTTATTATTCATGCTAGAATTGTATTAACCGGAAACATAATACATGTGTGTGAATACATAGACAAATATAGTGTCACTAGTATGCCCCACTTGACTAGCTCATTAATCAAAGATGGTTAAGTTTCCTAACCATAGACATGAGTTGTCATTTGATTAATGGGATCACATCATTAGGAGAATGATGTGATTGACATGACCCATTCCGTTAGCCTAGCACTTGATCATTTAGTATATTGCTATTGCTTTCTTCATGACTTATACATGTTCCTGTAACTATGAGATTATGCAACTCCCGTTTACCGGAGGAACACTTTGGGTGCTACCAAACGTCACGACGTAACTGGGTGATTATAAAGGAGTACTACAGGTGTCTCCAAAGGTACATGTTGGGTTGGCGTATTTCGAGATTAGGTTTTGTCACTCCGATTGTCGGAGAGGTATCTCTGGGCCCTCTCGGTAATGCACATCACTTAAGCCTTGCAAGCATTGTAACTAATGAGCTAGTTATGAAATGATGTATTACGGAACAAGTAAAGAGACTTGCCGATAATGAGATTGAACTAGGTATTGGATACCGACGATCGAATCTCGGGCAAGTAACATACCGATGACAAAGGGAACGACGTATGTTGTTATGCAGTTTGACCGATAAAGATCTTCGTAGAATATGTAGGAACCAATATGGACATCCAGGTTCCACTATTGGTTATTGACCGAGAATAGTTCTAGGTCATGTCTACATAGTTCTCGAACCTGTAGGGTCCGCACGCTTAACGTTACGATGACAGTTTTATTATGAGTTTATAAGTTTTGATGTACCGAAGTTTGTTCGGAGTCCCGGATGTGATCACGGACATGACGAGAAGTCTCGATATGGTCGAGACATAAAGATTGATATATTGGACGGATATATTTGGATACCGGAAAGGTTCCGGATGAGATTGGGAATATACCGGAGCTCTGGGAGGTTACTGGAACCCCCCGGTAAGTATATGGGCCTTATTGGGCCCTAGTGGAAAGGAGGGAGAAGGGGCAAAGGAGGGGGCGCGCCCCCCCAAGCCCAATCCGAATTGGGAGGGGGGCCGCCCCCCCTTTCCTTCTTCCCTCCCCTCTCTTCCTTCCCTCTCCTACTCCTAATAGGAAAGGGGGGCCAAACCTACTTGGAGTAGGATTGCCCCCCCTAGGGCGCGCCTCTCCCCTTGGCCGGCCTCCTCCTCCTCTCCCCCTTTATATACGGGGGAGGGGGCACCCCTAGGACACACAAGTTGATCTACGGATTGTTCCTTAGCCGTGTGCGGTGCCCCCCTCCACCATATTCCACCTCGGTCATATCGTCGCGGAGTTTAGGCGAAGCCCTGCGCCGGAAGAACATCATCATCGTCACCACGCCGTCGTGCTGACGGAACTCATCCCCGACGCTTTGCTGGATTGGAGCTCGGGGAACGTCATCGAGCTGAACGTGTGCTGAACACGAAGGTGCCGTACGTTCGGTGCTTGGATCGGTCGGATCGTGAAGACGTATGACTACATCAACCGCGTTGTCATAACGCTTCCGCTTACGGTCTACGAGGGTACGTGGACAACACTCTCCCCTCTCGTTGCTATACCATCACCATGATCTTGCGTGTGCGTAGGAATATTTTTGAAATTACTACGTTCCCCAACAGTGGCATCCGAGCCTAGGTTTTATGCGTTGATGTTATATGCACGAGTAGAACACAAGTGAGTTGTGGGCGATACAAGTCATACTGCTTACCAGCATGTCATACTTTGGTTCAGCGGTATTGTTGGATGAAGCGGCCCGGATCGACATTACGCGTACGCTTACGCGAGACTGGTTTTACCGCCGTGCTTTGCACACAGGTGACTAGCAGGTGTCTGTTTCTCCAACTTTAGTTGAACCGAGTGTGGCTACGCCCGGTCCTTGCGAAGGTTAAAACAGCTCTAACTTGACAAACTATCGTTGTGGTTTTGATGCGTAGGTAAGAACGGTTCTTGCTCGGCCCGTAGCAGCCACGTAAAACTTGCAACAACAAAGTAGAGGACGTCTAACTTGTTTTTGCAGGGCATGTTGTGATGTGATATGGTCAAGACGTGATGCTATATTTTATTGTATGAGATGATCATGTTTTCTAACCGAAGTTATCGGCAACTGGCAGGAGCCATATGGTTGTCGCTTTATTGTATGAAATGCAAACGCCCTGTAATTGCTTTACTTTATCACTAAGCGGTAGCGATAGTCGTAGAAGCAATAGATGGTGTAAACGACAACGATGCTACGATGGAGATCAAGGTGTCGCGCCGGTGACGATGGTGATCACGATGGTGCTTCGAAGATGGAGATCACAAGCACAAGATGATGATGGCCATATCATATCACTTATATTGATTGCATGTGATGTTTATCCTTTATGCATCTTATCTTGCTTTGATTGATGGTAGCATTTTAAGATGACCTCTCACTAATTATCAAGAAGTGTTCTCCCTGAGTATGCACCGTTGCGAAAGTTCTTCGTGCTGAGACACCACGTGATGATCGGGTGTGATAGGCTCTACGTTCAAATACAACGGGTGCAAAACAGTTGCACACGCGGAATACTCAGGTTAAACTTGACGAGCCTAGCATATAACAGATATGGCCTCGGAACACGGAGACCGAAAGGTCGAGCGTGAATCATATAGTAGATATGATCAACATATTGATGTTCACTGTTGAAACTACTCCATCTCACGTGACGATCGGACATGGTGTAGTTGATATGGATCACGTAATCACTTAGAGGATTAGAGGGATGTCTATCTAAGTGGGAGTTCTTAAGTAATATGATTAATTGAACTTAAATTTATCATGAACTTAGTCCTGGTAGTATTTTGCAAATTATGCTATAGATCAATAGCTTGCATTGTTGCTTTCATATGTTTATTTTGATATGTTCCTAGAGAAAATTGTGTTGAAAGATGTTGGTAGCAATGATGCGGATTGGATCCGTGATATGAGGTTTATCCTCATTGCTGCACAGAAGAATTATGTCCTTAATGCACCACTAGGTGACAGACCTATTGCAGGAGCAGATGCAGATGTTATGAACGTTTGGCTAGCTCAATATGATGACTACTTGATAGTTTAGTGCACCATGCTTAATGGCTTAGAATCGGGACTTCAAAGACGTTTTGAACGTCATGGACCATATGAGATGTTCCAGGAGTTGAAGTTAATATTTCAAGCAAATACCCGAGTTTAGAGATATGAAGTCTCCAACAAGTTCTATGGCTAAAAGATGGAGGAGAATCGCTCAACTAGTGAGCATGTGCTCAAATTGTCTGGGTACTACAATCGCTTGAATCAAGTGGGAGTTAATCTTCCAGATAAGATAGTGATTGACAGAGTTCTCTAGACACCATCACCAAGTTAGTAGAACTTTGTGATGAACTACAGTATGCAAGGGATGACGAAAACGATTCTCGCGCTCTTCGTGATGTTGAAATCGACGAAGGTAGAAATCAAGAAAGAGCATCAAGTGTTGATGGTTGACAAGATCACTAGTTTCAAGAAAAGGGCAAAGGGAAAGAAAGGGAAACTTCAAGTAGAATGACAAGCAAGTTGTCACTCCCGCGAAGAAGCCCAAAGCTGGACCAAAGCCTGAAACTGAATGATTATACTGCAAAGGAAATGGTCATTGGAAGTGGAAATGCCCTGAATATTTGGTGGATAAGAAGGATGGCAAAATGAACAAGGGTATATTTGATATACAGGTTATTGATGTGTACCTTACTAGTGTTTATAGTAGCCCCTGAGTATTTGATACTTGTTCGGTTGCTAAATATTAGTAACTCGAAACAGGAGTTACAGAATAAACAGAGACTAATTGAGGGTGAAGTGACGATGTGTGTTGGAAGTGGTTTCAAGATTGATATGATCATCATCGCACACTCCCTATACTTTCGGGATTAGTGTTAAACCTAAATAAATGTTATTTGGCGTTTGCGTTGAGCATGAATATGATTTGATCATGTTTATTGCGATACGGTTATTCATTTAAAGTCAAAGAATAATTGTTGTTCTATTTACATGAATAAAACCTTCGATGGTCATACACCCAATGAAAATAGTTTGTTGGATCTCGATCGTAGTAATACACATATTCATAATATTGATGTCAAAAGATGCAAAGTTGATAATGGTAGTGCAACTTATTTGTGGCACTGCCGTTTGGGTCATATCAGTGTAAAGCGCATGAAGAAACTCCATAAAGATGGATTTTTGGAATCTCTTGGTTATGAATCATTTGATGCTTGCGAACCATGCCTTTTGGGCAAGATGACTAAAACTCTGTTCTCCGGAACAATGGAACAAGCTACTAACTTGATGGAAATAATACATACCGATGTATACGGTCCGATGAGTGTTGATGCTCATGGCGGGTATCGTTATTTTCTAACCTTCAGAAGATGAATTGAGCAGATATGAGTATATCTACTTAATGAAGCACAAGTCTGAAATATTTGGAAAGTTCAAAGAATTTCAGAGTTAAGTGGAGAATGATCGTAAAAAGAAAATAAAGTTTCTGCAATTTGATCGCGGAGACAAATATTTGAGTTACGAGTTTGGTCTTCAATTAAAACAGTGTGGAATAGTTTCACAAACTCATGCCACCTGGAACACCACAGCTTAATGGTGTGTCCAAACGTCATAACAGTACTTTATTGGATATAGTGCGATCTATGATGTATCTTACCAATTTACCACTATCATTTTGGGGTTATGCATTAGAGGCAGTCGCATTCACTTTAAAAAAGGGCACCATCAAAATCCGTTGAGACGACGCCTTATGAACTGTGGTTTGGCGAGAAACCAAAGTTGTCGTTTCTTAAAGTTTGGGGCTGCGATGCTTATGTGAAAAAGTTTTCACCTGATAAGCTCGAACCCAAATCGGAGAAGTGCGTCTTCATAGAATACCCAAAGGTAACTATTGGGTACACCTTCTATCACAGATCCGAAAGCAAGATTTGTTGCTAAGATGAATCCTTTCTAGAGAAGGAGTTTCTCTCGAAAGAAGTGAGTGGGAGGAAAGTAAAACTTGATAAGGTAATTGTACCTTCTCCCAAATTGGAAAGTAGTTCATCACAGAAATCAGTTCCAGTGATGCCTACACCGATTAGTGAGGAAGTTAATGATGATGATCATGAAGCTTCAGATCAAGTTACTACCGAACCTCGTAGGTCTTCCAGAATAAGATCCGCACCAAAGTGGTACGGTAATCCCGTTCTAGAAGTCATGTTACTAGACCCTGATGAACCTACAAACTATGAGGAAGCGATGATGAGCCCAGATTCCGCGAAATGGCTTGAGGCCATGAAATCTGAGATAGGATCCATGTATGAGAACAAAGTATGGACTTTGATTGACTTGCTCGATGATCAGCAAGCCATGTTAAATAAATGGATCTTCAAGAGGAAGACGGACACTGATAGTAGTGTTACTATCTACAAAGCTCGACTTGTCACAAAAAGGTTTTCGACAAGTTCAAGGTGTTGACTACAATGAGATTTTCTCAACTGTAGTGATGCTTAAGTCTGTCCGAATCATGTTAGCAATTGTCACATGTTATGAAATCTGGCAAATGGATGTCAAAACTACATTCTTTAATGGATTTATTAAAGAAGATTTGTATATGATGCAACCAGAAGGTTTTGTTAATTCTAAAGGTACTAACAAAATATGCAAGCTCCAACGATCCATCAATGGACTGGTGCAAGCATCTCGGAGTTGGAATATACGCTTTGATGAGTTGATCAAAGCATATGGTTTTATACAGACTTTTGGAAAGGCCTGTATTTACAAGAAAGTGAGTGGGAGCTCTGTAGCATTTCTGATATTATATGTGCAAGACATATTGTTGATTGGAAATGATATAGAATTTCTGGATAGCATAAAAGGATACTTGAATAAAAAGTTTTTCAATGAAAGACCTCGGTGAAGCTGCTTACATATTGAGCATCAAGATCTATTGAGATAGATCAAGACGCTTGATAAGTTTTTTCAATAAGTACATACCTTGTCAAGATTTTGAAATAGTTCAAAATGGAACAGTCAAAGAAAGAGTTCTTGCCTGTGTTGCAAAGGTGTGAAATTGAGTAAGACTCAAGACCCGACCACGGTAGAAAATAAAAAGAGAATAAAAGTCATTCCCTATGCATCAGTCATAGGTTCTATAAAAGTATGCCATGCTATGGACCAGACCTATTGTATACTCTGCCCTGGTTTGGCAAGGGAGTACAATAGTGATCTAGGAGTAGATCACTGGACATTGGTCAAAATTATCCTAAGTAGAATAAGGATATGTTTCTCGATTATGGAGGTGATAAAAGAGTTCATCGTAAAGAGTTACATCGATACAAGCATTTACACCGATCCAGATGACTCTAAGTCTCAATCTGGATACATATTGAAAGTTGGAGCAATTAGCTAGAGTAGCTCCGTGCAAAGCATTGTAGACATAGAATATTTGCAAAATACATACGACTCTATAATATGACAGACCCGTTGACTAAACTTCTCTCACAAGCAAAACATGAGCATACCTTAGTACTCTTTGGGTGTTAATCACATAACGATGTGAACTAGATTATTGACTCTAGTAAACACTTTGGGTGTTAATCACATGACGATGTGAACTATGGGTGTTAATCATATACAGATATGAATATTGATGTTAAGTCACATGATGATGTGAACTAGATTATTGACTCTAGTGCAAGTGGGAGACTGAAGGAAATATGCCCTAGAGGCAATAATAAAGTTATTATTTATTTCCTTATATCATGATAAATGTTTATTATTCATGCTAGAATTGTATTAACCGGAAACATAATACATGTGTGTGAATACATAGAAAAATATAGTGTCACTAGTATGCCTCTACTTGACTAGCTCATTAATCAAAGATGGTTAAGTTTCCTAACCATAGACATGAGTTGTCATTTGATTAATGGGATCACATTATTAGGAGAATGATGTGATTGACATGACCCATTCCGTTAGCCTAGCACTTGATCGTTTAGTATATTGCTATTGCTTTCTTCATGACTTATACATGTTCCTGTAACTATGAGATTACGCAACTCCCGTTTACCAGAGGAACACTTTGGGTGCTACCAAACGTCACAACGTAACTGGGTGATTATAAAGGAGTACTACAGGTGTCTCCAAAGGTACATGTTGGGTTGGCGTATTTCGAGATTAGGTTTTGTCACTCCGATTGTCGGAGAGGTATCTCTGGGCCCTCTCGGTAATGCACATCACTTAAGCCTTGCAAGCATTGTAACTAATGAGCTAGTTATGAAATGATGTATTACGGAACGAGTAAAGAGACTTGCCGGTAACGAGATTGAACTAGGTATTGGATACCGACGATCGAATCTCGGGCAAGTAACATACCGATGACAAAGGGAACGACGTATGTTGTTATGCGGTTTGACCGATAAAGATCTTCGTAGAATATGTAGGAACCAATATGTACATCCAGGTTCCGCTATTGGTTATTGACCGAGAATAGTTCTAGGTCATGTCTACATAGTTCTCAAACCCGTAGGGTCCGCACGCTTAACGTTACGATGACAGTTTTATTATGAATTTATAAGTTTTGATGTACCGAAGTTTGTTCGGAGTCCCGGATGTGATCACGGACATGACGAGGAGTCTCGAAATGGTCGAGACATAAAGATTGATATATTGGACGGATATATTTGGATACCGGAAAGGTTCCAGATGAGATTGGGAATATACCAGAGCTCCGGGAGGTTACCGGACCCCCCCGGTAAGTATATGGGCCTTATTGGGCCTCAGTGGAAAGGAGGGAGAAGGGGCAAAGGAGGGGGCGCCCCCCCCAAGCCCAATCCGAATTGGGAGGGGGCCGCCCCCCCTTTCCTTCTTCCCTCCCCTCTCTTCCTTCCCTCTCCTACTCCTAATAGGAAAGGGGGGGGGGCAAACCTACTTGGAGTAGGATTGCCCCCCCCTAGGACGCGCCTCTCCCCTTGGACGGCCCCCTCCTCCTCTCCCCCTTTATATACGGGGGAGGGGGGCACCCCTAGGACACACAAGTTGATCTACGGATCGTTCCTTAGCCGTGTGCGGTGCCGCCCTCCACCATATTCCACCTCGGTCATATCGTCGCGGAGTTTAGGCGAAGCCCTGCGCCGGAAGAACATCATCATCGTCACCACGCCGTCGTGCTGACGAAACTCATCCCCGACGCTTTGCTGGATTAGAGCTCGGGAAACGTCATCGAGCTGAACGTGTGCTGAACACGGAGGTGCCGTACGTTCGGTGCTTGGATCGGTCGGATCGTGAAGACGTACGACTACATCAACCGCGTTGTCATAACGCTTCCGCTTACGGTCTACGAGGGTACGTGGACAACACTCTCCCCTCTCGTTGCTATACCATCACCATGATCTTGCGTGTGCGTAGGAATATTTATGAAATTACTACGTTCCCCAACAGGGGGGTCGCGGCTGTACAGCGGGGTGAGCGGGGTGCCGGTGTGCGTGTTCATGGGTGGCAGGGCGCCGGCGGCGGCGCGCGCGGGGCGTAGGAGGAGGAGAGGAGAGAGTGCGGCGCGAGCGGTCGAGTGTGCCGCGCGCTGTAGCAGGCGCCCGAAATACACCGCGCGGGGCAGTGTTTCCGACAGCGCGCCCAACTCGTTATAGCGCGCGCGCCATTTTTGCGCGCCCGCTGGAGCGACCCGCCGCGTTGCGCGCGAGTTAAAACCGACTAATTTGCGGCGCCGCGCTAGTTTAGCGCGGCTGTTGGAGATGCTCTAAGTAGGACCAAAAAGTTCCAGTCTTTAGAGTGGGTTTTTGGGCCTAAAAGGATACGACGGATGATCTTCTAAAGAGAAAACGATAGGCGATGAGACCGCGAACATGTGATGAGTTTGTGACAAGTGAAAGATTTGATAAATTTGGTTTCCTATTTTTTCCTGTATATGTCGAGGTTTATGTGTTTTATGTGCTCCTGTATAGATAAAAATACTACGGTGGAGGCTACTGTCATGGTAGCATTTACAACACACCGAAGCAACCGATCCAACTTTTCTCCGGAATCTTTGCAGCGCCAATACAAAAAGGAGAAACACTATCTATCCAATACATGCCTTAATTCTAGGAACAACGGCTTTGTAAAGTGTTGGTATGTGGACCATGAACATCTTTATATATCTACAGAAGTCTTGTAAGCTATTGGAGTAAAAAAAATATTTCAGGAGACAGAAAACAGACGTATGAACCAAGGTTTTGGGTACCGGGCGGAATATTCAGATACCGCCCGGTTACCGCGTTTCTCGCCACCCCACGAGAATCCTACTTACTGAGCGAATTCTTTTGAATTTTTTTGAATTTTTCGAATTGAATTGAAACATGCAGCGAGCCGCGGCTTACTGGTAAGCGTGTCCTTCCTATCTTTCCTGAGGTTGTATTGAGTTCGAGTCCTATTGTTGCCGTTTTTTTCCCACAATTTTTACGATAAAAAAGAAAATGATGTGATAATAAACGTTGCCGTCGCGATTCGATCTTGCAACCTCAAGGTAATTGTAATACATATACGACCTAACCACTGCGCTAGAAGGCTATTGGAGATGATATTGAGTACAGAGCTAATCTATAGATTGTTAAAATAATTGAATTCAAAATTCAAATTCAAATTTCGTCCAAATTTTTTCCGGGATTTCGCGGTTACCGCGGTAACCGAGAATTTCGGTGGCCCGCGAGAAAAAATGTGCACTTGGGATCCAAATCCTTGGTATGAACCACATCACAATTCTTTTTCGAGACCGGTCCAGTTCTTGGTGAGGCGAAACACATGGGAGGTAACATGCCCACCCTAAATAACCATGATTTTCTGTTTCATTTGGTGTCGAGCAGCTAGGTTCAAACACTATGAATTAGTACCATATATGAACAAGGCCACATTAGGACAAAACATTTCGTCTTCAGAATGTTTTCTTCGTGCTGTGAAAAGGGTGCAGTTGATTAATTCCAGGAAACAAGAGGATATGAAAACATCAACATGTTATGAGTTCATGGCAACAAAAAACTTTGGTTTGCTTTTTTCCCTGGTGCATCATGGTTCGTACGTTTATGTACTCCTAGATGGAAGGACATGAAAAATGGTGGAGCATATCATTGTCACGGACTCGCGGTAGCGTTTGTAAAAGACGGGGACAACCAGACCAACTTTTGTCCGGAATCTTTGCCGCTCCAATAATAAAAGTGGAAGCACTAGTCGGTGCACACCTTAATTCTTGGAATAACGGTCTTATAGGCATCGATTTGCGGAGCAAAGTTATGGTTATCTAAAAGCCGTATATATTATTATTGGAATCACCAATTTTTCTTCAGTTTGTACTAGTTTTGTGTCGCGAGTCATTGGAGATTCCACCAAACCCAGCATCCGTATGATACACTCAACGCTGGTCAATCAATTACTTATTTGTTCTATGAGATTAACGTCATCTTGATGAATTATGTCAACGTGCAAGCAGGAATTTTGTATGTGGTTTATATCTACCGCTCCAACACCTAGTCCGACACGTTTTTGAGCCGGCATAAACAAACTAGTTGTTGAACTTCGTTTTCGCCCTTACTATATTTCACATGCATCCCACCTCACATGATTTAGAAAAGAAATAGGGGAGTTTTAACATTATTTTCGGCATAAGTATACGTCAAGGAGCATTATTTTTTTAGGTCAACTACCAAGTCTAATGTCCGTGTGGTTGCTGCACTTATTGTCATACTGTTGATCAACAGTATGCGTGCCTAGCTAGCTAATTGTAAATGCACAAGTTGAAGCTTCTGAGGAAGCCGATCAGAGAAGAATAGTTCCGAGGCCTCAAATGTGCACAATAGAAATGCAAAGTGCAGGAAATTCTCCTTTGCGCCCATTTCATAGGAAAACTATATGGAACAAAATCACTTATTTCATATACTCCCTCCGTCTAGTTTTACTTGACGTTGAAATGGAAATATCTAGACGTAGTGATGCTGAAATGGATATAACTAGACCTGAAATGCGTCTAGATACATTCATTTTAGCGTCAAGTAATTCCAGGAGGAGGCAGTACATTTTTGACTTGAAAACCTACATTTGCGCGTTTGGGGTGTATGATGAAAGGCTCTTCGGATTTCCAGAAATGAATTGTCAATGTTTAGTTGAGCATGGGCTCCACTTACCAAATATAACCTCCGTTCCAAATCACTTGTCAATTTGTCTTACAAGTTATTTAGGACGGAGGGAGTAGTAGTTTGGCACATAAATCCGCAAGTATCATCAGTAATAACAAAACAATAACATTAGATGTATCATTGCTCCTAACTAGGCGGATGCATGCATGTAACTCCCGAGATGTAGGCGGCACCACCATCTGTCTGGACCAGCCACCACACGCATGATATGCACATCAGTAACATCACCAAAGCAAAGCAAAATTTATTTTCCTTTGGCGCGTCGCTGAAAGCTCGGGGAGATAGACAGAAAGATGTGCGCGCGCTGACCCGCGGACACAGTGACTTTTCCCCTGTGTGGTGGCGGGCGAAAACAGACCGTCAAGGCAGCCAACCAGCCTCTTCGATTCGTCCTCCTGCCAGTGGGACGGAAGCATCTTTGCTACGTGTTCCTCTGGAAATTAAAACAATCTTTCATACTGCTAACAACTCCTTAGAGAAGTGGTTAGAACTTAACCACCCGTAGCATGCGTGTTGTACTGGTACGAGACAGCAAGCGGACAAGGCGGCAGAAGACACCGCAAATCGCATGCTAGATAGCAACTGGGAGAAGTTAATTAGTACTCCCTCCGTTCTATAATATAAGAACGTTTTTGACACTAGTGTCAAAAACGCTTTTATATTATGGAACGGAGGGAATACTAACTAAACTACTGTTAATCAGCAAGCGGCAGCTTTGTGCACCCCCCCCCCCTCCCCCAAGCGGCTCTTATTTTTCTTGAGATAGAGACAGAGACCGAGAGAGATAGGGACTGACAGTGATCGTCGATATGCGATGCATCAATTACTTTCCGCTTAGCCTAACAACTATCGTTCACATGGGCTGTCACTTTGATCTATGAATTGGTCAGGATTAAGTTAAGTTAAAAGGAATTGGCCCTATGCATGCTTGCATGCTCGCTGTCGAGTACGGATAAGCCTGTAGGGGATCAGACTTCGTAGATGACCGGCCATTGGTCGATCAGAGCTAGCTTGGCCGTACTAGAAATCTCCAAGCTGTTGCTGAGCCATTGATGTGTTGCTGAGCCATTGTATATTTTTGATTGGTTACCGCAACGAGAGAAAGCGATTGGTGTGAGTGTGAGTGTGACCCGGTGGGTGCATGTGGTGGCCTGCAGGCACCAAGTAGAAGGCTTTTGCTTTCAGCAAGGTTGAAGCTGGGACGGCATGCATGCTGATGATTACCACTCGGCGCTGCAAACTACTAGGAAATATATCTCAGTTTGGAGAGAGTGAAGAGAACACTACTTATTTCTATTAGCGTGGCAAAATGGTTAGGTTATCAAGAATTTCAATGGAAATTCCTGCATTCCAAACCTATATACATTCGCCTCTGGCACGACGAAGAATCGTCAACCCTATAAAAAATACATGTGTAAAATATACTGTAGTACCATCATCAGTACTTGCACTGCACAGCTCATGGGCATGCGAGAGACAGAGACAGAGAGAGCACGTCGATCACCAGTATTTTGTTGTACTCCCTCCGTCCGAAAATACTTGTCATCAAAATGGATAAAAATGGATGTATCTAGAACTAATATACATGTAGATACATCCCCTTTTATTCATTTTGATGACAAGTATTTCCGGACGGACGGAGGGAGTAGTATAAGATTTTAGTTGAAAAAGACAGGACTTGACCTAACCTATTATTGCCACCGCGCATGACATGAGAGCCAGCCACCCACAGCAAGAAGCCACACCCGACCCACATTGATTAAACTAGCAGTGATCAGGTTAGCGAAAAAGCGCTCAAAATAAATATCTTAACTCCAATAGACAAACACCCACGCTGGCTCCTCCATCGATCCCAACGGCAGCAGCCAGCAAGGAAGGAAAGCGAGTGCCGGATAGTTGCGCACCATCATGAGTGCATTAGCGCGGCGGCGACCCTCGGCAAGCGGTGGCGGGCGCTGGGCTCTCGGCGGCGTTCCGGCGTGTGCAGGTGGCGGTGGTCCCTGTGCGCGGTCGGCGGCTCCGTTTCTGACCCGGACGGCGCGGGGATGGTGGCGGCCCGGCGTGGTCGGCGATCTGGATGCGGTGGTGCCGGCGGCTCACTGATCTGCCGGTGCTCCATGGTTCTGCCAGGTGGTGCTGGTGGTGACGACGGCTTGTGCACGAGGGTTGGATCCCTTCGAACTGTCTGGGTGAAAACTTTCCTTCGACGTCTGCTAAGGCCGGCGATGGCGGCGCTATCTGCGTCGTTCCCTTCTTGAAGGCATCGCCGTGGAGAAGTTCAAGGCCACTCTCTGCTACCTCTGGGGGAAACCCTAGATCGGATGATCGGATGACGGCGGCGCTCTGGTGTCGTTCCCCCTTGGGGGCGTCATTTTTGGAGGTACACACGTGATCGAGGGACCAGAGGATGGATTCTTTGGTGGAGCGGTGCTTCATCCTACACACTGATGGCGACGGATCTTGACGGCGTGGCGCAGTGCGGATTCGGAGTTCGCTGTGGGAGGATGGACTCGCGCAGGAGGACGACGCTATCGGGCGTCGTGGTGGCGTCGATGGCAGAGAGACCTGACACGGTACATGCAATAGTACAGCTCTGAAGATGGATTGGTGGCAGGTGGCTGCGGCGGTCTCATACCGGGCAGACGTCCTGGTTGAGGAGTGCGCCAGACTGGCAGGTGCCCCATACCCGGCAGGCGTCCTGGTTGGGACCTCAGGTCTTAGATGTTTAGGTTTGGCTGCGGTGTCTGTTTGGTATTAGGCCCAGACTATCTGCGCCCCTTCATCAATTGGATAGGTGTAGCTACAACTATTGTCTAGACGATGACTATAGTCTTGCTGTTGTATGGCTTAGTAAAGTCTTGTGAGAATAATTAATAAAATGGCCGTATGCATCGGCCAGATGCAGAGGCCGGGGGTCATTCTCTCTTAATTTTTTTTAAGAAAAGTAACATGAGTGCCCGTGCTACTTCCTTCATAAAAAATATAAAAGCGTTTATATCACTACTTTAGTGGCATCAATCATTAGCCACCACGTCAGGTTAAGGTCGACCAAAATTGCACTAACGACTCGCATGGGAGACGAGGGGAGCATTCCATTATTGGGGCGAGCGGTAGCCTGACGCACGAGAAACGTACGATACTCCTGACGGCATGTACAGGAAGCTGAAATGGCCAGTGATTTTTTTTTAAAGGGGGTTAGGCCTCCGCATCAATCGATGCATGCAGCCGAAACGACCAGTGATTTTTTTTTAAAGGAGGTTAACCGCGGCGCGGCCTCTATATCAATCGATGCATGCAGCCGAAACGGCTGGTGATACATGCGTACATACTGGCAAACGAAGATGCTGCCTGGTAGCTCCAGTGTGTGATCATTGTTCCCCAACACGTCGTGCAAGTAGTTTCTCTCCTCCTCCTCTTCATCTCCGGCAGCAAGGCAGGCCACGGGTTCTTATTCTCCCGGGGGGCGAAATGAGCACGGACGGGTACGTGAGATGCCTCCCGCTTTACTTTCAAAAAGAGGAGGAAACTGATTCTAAACCACTCCGCTGTACAAATGTTGCTTGGGTCGTCTGGGAGTTGGGAATATACGCTAGCTAGCTAGCTAGCTACCCTGTAGCGACAATATTCCGATCCTGCAGCGTTCTTCTTTACAGAAAAGAAATACATTCTGTTGTTCGCCAGAAAAGGGGAGGTGATCGACCAATCAATTGTTCATGTCGACTTGAAAGCGTGATCTGATTCCTCGTTACTGCGCTTGCCGCAATGATATTCGGGGCGGCTTTGATTCGCCAATCGTTTGTGCCGGGGCATTGTATATTGCCTATATGGCCAGGGGCATCAAGTCCATCCATGTTTCCAGTGTTCCCTACTCCTCACCGGCTTAGAGCATCTCCAGCTGCGCCCCCAACAAGGCCCCCAGACGACTTTTCGGTTGCTGGCGTCAAAAAATCGACCCAGTCGCGCCCCAAGGTCTCATTTTTCGCCGGCTCGGGCCGAAATTGGCGCCGACGGACCCAATCCGAACCCGGCGCGCTGGGGGGCGCTCAGGGGCGCCGGGCGAATCGTTTTTGGCGCGAAAGAGCCGCGGGCCAGCCGCGTCAGCGACACCGTCTGCCTCGTCTTCTCCCGACGCCTCGGTTTCCCGCGGGGAATCAATGGCAAGGCTGCCGCCGGTCAGCTTTGCCATTGATTCCTCACAGACGGCGCGTCACGGGACGGCGCCGACGCCTCCCTTCCCTCGGGCGCGTATACACGGGCGCGGCCCGGCTATATATGCCGTCGCTCGCCTCTGGTGAGCGCCACCTCTCCCGAGCGCCGCCGCCGAGCTCTCCCCCAGCCATCCCTTTCTCGAGCCGCCGCCCAGCCCCCTCCGTCTCCCTCCCTTTTCTCGATGGCCGAACGCTTCCCCGACGACGAGGCGGCTGCCAACGGCTTCGGCCGCCGCTCGCTCCGCGAACAGGAGTCGTGGCTCCTGTTCTAGGCGAACATCCCGGCTTGGGCGGCGTACTTCGAGCGGCGTCAGCAGGAGCGGCTCGCGTCCACCAACGGCGCGCCGGTGGTCGGCGGCCCGAAGAACAGCGAGGGGCGCCACCTATGGTGGGGCATCCCGGGCCGCACCCTTGAGGGCGTGCTGACGCACCTCGAGGGCGGCAACAACCCGCCGTTGGCGTACCCCCCGGTGAGGGCGGCCGCCCCGGCGCACCACCGACGCGACGGGCAATGGGCGCCAAGGAGGTTCGGTGCCTCCTCCTCCTCTTCCTCCTCGCGCTCATCCACCCACTCCTCCGGCACTCCAACGCTGCTCGGCGTCAAGGCCGAGCCAGCGACGGAGACGCCGCTCGGCCGGCGCACTTGCAGCGCCGGTGAGGGAGTCCCGGATTAGGGGGTGTCCGGATAGCCGGACTATGACCTTTGGCCGGACTCCTGGACTATGAAGATACAAGATTGAAGACTCCGTCCCGTGTCCGGATGGGACTTTCCTTGGCGTGGAAGGCAAGCTTGGTGATACGGATATGTAGATCTCCTCCCATTGTAACCGACTCTGTGTAACCCTAGCCCTCTCCGGTGTCTATATAAACCGGAGGGTTTTAGTCCGTAGGATGAACAACAATCATACCATAGGCTAGCTTCTAGGGTTTAGCCTCTCTGATCTCGTGGTAGATCTACTCTTGTACTACCCATATCATGAATATTAATCAAGCAGGAGTAGAGTTTTACCTCCATCGAGAGGGCCCGAACCTGGGTAAAAACATAGTGTCCCTTGTCTCCTGTTACCATCTGCCTAGACGCTCGGGACCCCCTACCCGAGATCCGCCGGTTTTGACATCGACATTGGTGCTTTCATTGAGAGTTCCTCTGTGCCGTCGCCATCAGGAAGGATGCCTCATCCCGTCTTTAAAGACGACATTGTTGCTAAAGGAGCTTTGGCTATCGGCCAAACTCTCCGGCTAGGCGGTTTTCTTATGACCGCTTGTTCAGCCGCCGCGCCGACGATGACTTCTCGGGTCATCGAAAGCAATCTCCACGTCGACTCGGAACTCGTCGAGCAGTTAGATCCGATGGAGATCTCTTCCTTAAACGAGCTCTTGGATCGCATCGCCGCCCTGGGAGTCGCTACAGACTATGATCAGATTGGGCTTAAACCCGATCCGAGAGAGATTAACTCTCCCCAGGTCACCCACCATGTCGCAGTGGTGGAGGAACAATGCGGCAAGTCTTCATCTATCTTAAGGACTAGTTATGTCCAGATTCCCGACCCCTCCAAGCCGGATACCCGCGGAGGGGAGGACGTCACTCAAGTCCCGAACCTAAAGTCAGGCAGCGGGCTAGATTCATTGGACAACATCCAAGAACCCAATCTTCCGAGTTCGAAAACTCCTTGGCCCTTGAGTCTCAGATTGGGCGAGGTTCCGGATTTAACTCCACCCGCCCACCCAAATATAAGGGATCTATCCCAAATTCGGCAAGAGCCCGCAGAAACAATACACCATTACTGGGCCAGATTCCTCCTGGTTATGAACAGGATAAAGGACTGCCGTGAGGAGGAGGCAATTTCATTCTTCTACAATAATTGCACGGACAACGGAATCCTCAACGCCATAAGTCGCCGTGAAATTACACGCTTCATCGACTTGGCATCCATAGTACGAAAGTACTGTGCGATGGAAAGCGCCTGGAAAACCAAAATAAAATTTTGGGACAATCCAGCCCTGAATACAACCCCAGTCCGGAATAAAAGGGTGCATTATCACCAGGCACCTGGGTTAAACACCAAAAAGCAAAAACTCTCTATAGGGCATGGAACCGTACTGGAGGGATGGCTCAATGGACCTTGTAAAATTCATAGTACAGAGGGCGCCACACCAACTCATAGCCTTAGAGCATGTTGGATACTCCGGCAGGTGGCCAGGAGTGGCGAGGAGCTTCTAACTCCAGAATTCACAGAGCACCAGCCCAGGGATACCAGTACGGTATTAACAGTCTTCGAGACTTTCGCATCAGATAATATGCGGAAACGAACACTCCGCAGCCTTGCCGAAGTCTACCAAGTAGCAACAATAAACCCATCGAGTGACACGGCTATTACCTTTAATGCCAGTGATGAACCTAAGTTCCGAACAGCCCGAGCACCAGCCGCATTGGTCCTCAGTCCAATAGTGGACGGCTTTCGCCTTACCAAGGTACTCATGGAGGTGGCAGCGGATTGAACCTCATTTATGAGGAAACCCTTCAAAAAATGGAAATAGACTGGAGCCACATTGAGCGAAGCAACACAACCTTTAGAGGAATAATCCCCAATCGGGAAGCATGCTGTACAGGAAAAATCACACTGGATGTGGTATTCGGCATGCCGAATAATGATAGGTCCGAGGAGGTCACATTTCAAGTGGCCCCGATCAGCAGCGGGTACCACGCTCTATTAGGGCGAGAGGCATTCACAATTTTTCAAGCTATACCCCATTACAGGTACATGAAACTCAAAATGCCCGGACCCAACAGAATCATTACTCTTGCTAGTGACCCGGACATAGCACTCCGCGCCGAAAATAAGACAGCCGCACTGGCCCTTGAGGCACTATCCGAAGCCCTAGCGGCCGAGGAACTGACTGCGCTGCGCTCCATGGTGAACAGGGACAACGTGATACTCGATAAAAGATCCAAGTCCACCTCCTTTAAACCAGCGGACGAAATAGTCAAATTCCAAGTCCATCCAACAGACCCTACAAAAATGGCCTCCATCGGGGCGCACTTAAACCCTGATGTTGACGCCGCACTACGAGAATTCCTACGCGAAAATTGGGACATTTTTGCCTGGCACCCTTCAGACATGCCAGGAATCCCACGCAGGCTGGCCGAGCACAGCCTAAACATCCTGAAAGGATTCAAGCCTGTCAAGCAGGCTCTTCGGCGTTTCTCCGAACCTAAGAGACAAGCCATGGGAGAGGAGCTAGCCAAACTACTGGAGGCCAGATTCATCAGAGATATAAAACATCCGGACTGGCTAGCAAACCTGGTGATGGTACCAAAGAAGGACAAATCCTGGCGCCTCTGCGTCGATTTCAAGGACCTCAACAAGGCTTGCCCAAAGGATCCCTTCCCCCTCCCCCGCATCGATCAAATTATCGACGCTATCGCAGGACACGATTCATTGTGTTTCCTCGACGCATACTCTGGCTACCATCAAATTAAGATGGCAGAGCCAGACCAAGCTGCAACGGCATTCATCACCCCATACGGCCCATTCTGCTTCAACACAATGCCCTTTGGGCTCAAAAATGTCGGCGCAACATATCAGCGCATGATTCAGACATGTCTGGCAAACCAGATCGGCAAAACAGTAGAAGCATACGTAGACGACGTGGTCGTCAAAACCAAGCATGTCGAAACTCTAGTAGACGACTTGAGGCTCACATTCGATAACCTCCGAACATATGACGTCAAGCTCAACCCGGAAAATGCGTTTTCAGCGTACCAGCCGGAAAGCTCTTGGGCTTCATTGTATCCGGTAGAGGAATTGAAGCAAACCCAGCCAAGATCCAAGCTCTGTCATAATTGGATATTCCAAAGGACCTCAAACAAATACAAAAATAGACTGGATGCGTGGCGGCTCTAAGCCGCTTTATCTCCCGCTTGGGAGAAAAGGCATTACCCCTTTATCGCCTCCTCCGGCGCACTGAACACTTCGAGTGGACGGATGCCGCCACAGCCGGACTCGAAGAAATAAAAGCCACATTGGCAACAAACTCGGTCCTGGCCGCGCCCAACATCGGCGAACCAATGCTATTATACATTGCAGCAACTTATCAAGTTGTAAGCGCAGTACTCGTCGTCAAACGAGAAACGGACGGACACAAATTCCCCCTTCAAAAACCAGTTTACTACGTGTCCACTGTCCTCACTCCATGCAAGTCACGGTACCCTCATTATCAGAAGATAGCGTACGCGGTGTTTATGGCATCCCGGAAGCTGCGACACTACTTTCAAGAGTGTTCGATAACAGTAGCCTCCGAAGTACCTCTTAACGATATTATAAACAACCGCGAAGCGATGGGTCGGATTGCCAAATGGGCCATTGAGCTCCTCCCGTTCGACATAACCTATAAGCCACGGCGAGCTATCAAGTCACAAGTTTTGGCCGACTTCGTCGCCGAATGGACTAAAGCCGAACTCCCTAAAGAGCACGGCACATATTCCAACTGGATCATGCACTTCGACGACTCCAAAATGTTAACTGGTTTGGGGGCTGGCATTGTTCTGACGTCCCCAACAGGAGATACAGTTCAATACGTACTCCAGATAATGTATACGGACTCCAACAACGCAGCCGAATACGAGGCCCTTCTACATGGTCTCCGGATGGCAGTCTCCATGGGCATCCAACGCCTAGAGGTGCGTGGGGATTCGAACCTCGCGATATCCCAAATAAATGGAGACTTTGATGCCAAGGATCTGAAAATGGCAGCTTATCACAACGCCGTCCTAAAAATGTCAGCTCGGTTCGAGGGGCTCGAATTTCATCATATAGCCCGGGAAAACAATCAGGCAGCAGACATCTTGGCACGCATCGGCGCAAAGCGCGATGCAGTCCCCCCCAACATTTTCTTGGAAAGGCTATTCAAGCCATCCGTACTATGGGAAGGGGAATCCGGAAATAACAGCCCGGACCCAACCGCATCGCCCGACACCAAACATTCTGACACAACGGGAGGCTATGCCAATGAAGTAACATCCTCATCCCACGCAATAATGGCAGTCATTGCCCCGTGGACAGAACCATTCCTAGCCTACCTAACTAGGCAGGAACTTCCCGAGGACCAAAACGAGGCACGCTGCATAGTGCGGCGATCTAAAGCCTATAAAGTCCATGAAGGAGAGCTTTATAAGAAAAGCACTACCGGAGTCCTTCAAAGGTGTATCTCCGAAGAGGAAGGGCGGAATCTTCTGGCTGAAATTCATGCCGGACTCGGCGGGCACCATGCCGCAGCCCGGGCCCTTTTAAGCAAGGCCTTCCGTACAGGATTTTATTGGCCGACGACCCGGGCAGATGCTCATGACTTAGTCCAACGATGCGTCGGTTGCCAACTCTTTGCTAACGAAAGCCATATGCCACCCACCGCCCTCCAAACTATACCCATCATCTGGCCCTTCGCGGTCTGGGGGCTTGACATGGTTGGACCCCTTAAAGGAGGAACCCACAAGCGAAAATACCTACTGGTCATGGTGGACAAATTCACCAAATGGATAGAGGCCAAGCCTGTTAAGACAGCCGAATCCGAACCAGTGATAGACTTCATATCAGGGGTCGTATACCGTTACGGCGTCCCCCACAGCATCATCACTGATAACGGCACGAACTTTACGGCCGACGAGGTCAAACTCTAGTGCAAAAACATGGGCATCAAGCTCGACCACGCTTCAGTCTATCACCCACAAACTAACGGTCAAGTCAAGCGAGCAAATGGTCTAATAATGAGCGGCATCAAACCCAGATTAGTGCGGTCCCTCAAGGAATCTAACACGCACTGGGTAGAGGAGCTCGACTCCGTACTCCGGGGGCTTCGGACCACTCCGAATCGCACAACCGGATTCATACCATTCTTTATGGTATACGGCGCAGAGGCAGTTCTGCCCTGCGACATAATTCATGACTCACCTTGCGTGCGCATGTACAAAGAAAGAGAAGCCGAACTCGATCGGCAGGACAGCTTGGACGCCTTGGAGGAGGAGCGTGACGTGGCAAAAGCCCGTTCAACATTCTATCAACAGCAGGCTCGAAGATAGCAAAGCAGAGAAGTACGGGCCAAAACTTACAATGTTGGCGAGTTAGTTCTACGCCTGCCGGACAAGAAAAAGGACAAACTCAAGCCCAAATGGGAAGGTCCCTTCATTATTGACCAAGTCCTCACTGGTGGAGCGTACCGTCTGCGAGATGCATCGGATAACCGACTCGAACCGAACCCATGGAACGCAGCCCGTCTCCGAAGATTCTACACCTAGCACCGGACTCTGTGTTCGTCTCCTTCCTCTGTCCATTTATTATACATTAGATATCTTATATTTCTCTACTTCTCCCTCCTTTTCTCTTACAACCTTTAAGGGCTCGTTCGCGCCTTGTTCGCACACAATTGACGTGCTATCCGCGCTCATCATACCTGGGGGCTTCTTTAACAGAAGCTTGTTTATACAGGGCCTCATGCCCAACACATGTGTCACACTTCCGCATGTACCTTTTTTCTCAGCATTATATGCATCGATATGACTTAAGTTTTGGCCAAGCTGGGTTGCCTGGCTCCTGTGCTTACCCCTACGTTCCCGATTGTTCGGCTAGGCGGTAAAGGGAGCACCTCTGCGATTGTTACTGCCGGGTCAGCCAGATGTGAACCTCAGACTGGGTGAAGTCGAAAGCTAGCGTTCTTAAGGGAATATTCGGTCGGTGAATTAAAGATGATTTCCCACTCGTTTATCTATCCACCCCCAGATGCTTTTCTGCTCTCTTCGCAGTCCGGACATGCACTTTAGGGCATGCCTCCCCAGGGAAAGGAACCCCTAACGGAACTATTCTCCCTGGAAGATGTTTCTTACTAACCATGTTATATAACATAACTAGTTGGGCACTTGTCTGTTCAAGCACTAATGACCCCTACGCCTGTTCTCCACGCATGCCCCGATTCTTACATAACCGAGAGGGTATTCAGACACACTCCGGACTATCGGGTCCCGAGGTTGAAGCGGAAAGGTCCGCCATGAAAAACGATCTACAATCCGGCTAGAAGACATTTTATATGTCATTTTAAAATACATAGTCAATTTGACTGGGTATATTCCTCTTCAATACCATCCAACAGTCTGTCTAGTTTACAGTCCTGTTGGGAATATTTGGCGGCCAACTCTACCTGGCCGTACACTAAACTCATAGGGATCTCCTTCCCATCAGGCCCCACAGGTCCGACCTCGGCCATGTGGTTTGGGTCGGCCTTCGTGTACCGCGTCTTCACCATGGCCCAGGCCTCCCTGGCGCCTTGACGGTAGGCCGATATCTTCCATAATTGGAAGCGCCGCCACGCTCCCTTCAGCTTCTCTGTAAGCTCTCCAAGGCCTTCGAGCATGGAGACGGATGGCCACAAGGCCTCGACGACGCCTTGCATTACCTGTCGAACTCGTTCGTGCAGTTGTAGGAGCTCGGGAGGAAGGTCACCCGTAGAACCGGGCATTTCCTCGGCAGGCCGACCTGTCAGCATACCTACAGACATAACTCTGTCAATCGACTTCCTCGCCGAACTCTTTTTCGAAGTTCGTTCAAGCACTTACTAAAAATGCCGCGTCGAAGCCGCCGATTCTCCTTCACGGAGTCCGACAGCTGAGCACGAACATCCTTTAGTTCCTCGCCCAGCTGGGTGTTGGCATCTCGGAGCTTATTATTCTCTTGCCTCACCCTCGTAAGGACGCTCTCGCCGGCCTTTAACCGGCGCAAGAGTTGTTGCTTGTCCGGATCCACTCCGGCGCCATCTGCAATGTTATTGTCAGATTTGCACACATGCCGCCCTTCACAACATACTTATCTTTCGAAGCATATATTACCAGAGGGGGTCTCCTTGGTCTCCCCCGCCGTGGCTAGTGCGGCCTCAAGTTGGGCTTTGCACTCTTCCAGCTCCTGGGACAATTGGATCTTCTTTTATGTAAGATCCTGCATAACAAATGATCCTTAAATCAGTTATTCTAACTGTTTCAAGTCTCGGGGGCTACTGACATATATAACCATCAAATTTTCTCACCCGTATGTCTTTTACATACTGCTCTATGGCTCTGGCTAGACCATTTTGAGCGGCACGGAGGTACACATCTCCCGTATTAAAGGCATCCAATGCCTCCTGGGAGAAACAAGCGTGGCGAAGAACTGTCCAGCGACGCCTGTGGTTCATGGCACTCTCCACCTCGGAATTGGTGGCAGACAGCACATCCGCATCCTCTATCGGAGGAGCGCCCGGTGCGCGCCTCGTGTTTGCCTCTGCTTCCGGACCCGGCCTTGGAGCCTGGCCGGTGGAGGCGCGATTGGCAACCTCTCCGGATATAGTCCGGCGAGCGCTCTTTTTCCTGAAGAGAGCACAAACGTTAGTATGCCTTGAGGGAATGAAACCTGGGAATAAAATCGCGCGCCATACCGCTGCGCCGGCGTCTCAATCCGGACCGCACTTCTTTTTAGCCTGCCGGGCCTTGATGCCCCTTGTTGGCTAGCCACCGCAGGCTCGGCCCTCCGCCTCAAGGACTTCCCCTGCAAAAACGCCATTGGTATACGGTGGTCAAAAATAAGCACGGGTGGATCATCTTAAAAGTACAGGGACTTCGGTCTCGGTTACTTGTGAGGCTGGAAGTAGTCCAGGATAATCGGCCGTAATGGCCACTAAGGTGTTGTCCTTGCTCAATTGATGAACCACCCCATCGATCAGCTCCACAGATAAGTCCTGGACCTCTTGGGAGTCCGGGTCGAAGGACCGTTTCGGGTCCTCGGGTTGTGGAGGAGGGTTGTTTATCTCCTTTACAACCTGGCGTAGCTCCTGCGTTGAAATTGCTAGGTTGAATACTTAACTATGGGAATATGAAACAGATGGGCGAGTGAAAGTGCCCGCTTACCCAACCTGGAGGATTGTACATAGAAAATCCGCCCCGTGGGTTGGCGCAGATGAATTCCTCCTCTTCTCCCTTGTACAAAGTGGACAAGATATTTATTAGAGCGGCAGCCGATTCCGGCCCCTTACGGTCGCACCGGGTGGCGTCGTCCTCCCTGTTGAAAGCCCACATGGGGTGGCCTCTATACTGGAGCGGCTGCACCCCCCGCATAATGCATGCGGCCATGACCTCGATCATGGTCAGTCTGGAATGAGCTAACAACCTTATCTGGCTCATCATGTAAAGGACGTCCTTGTCATTTTCCTTCTGAGGGCTCCGTGGACGCCAGCTTAGGTGCTTCTTCAAAGGAGCATTATTAAACTCAGGGAGGCCGATCCGAACAGGGTCCTGTAGGGGGACATCTTCTATATAAAACCATTCTGAAGGCTAGTCTTCGGATGCCTTCTTTGGGGTTCCGGATAGATATCCGGTCCCGGCGATGCGCCATAGTTCGGCTCCGCCCACTTGATATCTCGACCCCTCCTGAGAACGGGGCACAAGGCAGAACAACTTCTTCCACAACGCGAAATGAGCCTCGACGCCCAAAAATAGCTCGCAAAGGGCTACGAAGCCCGCAATATGCAATATGGAGGCAGGCGTAAGGTTGTGCAACTGGAGGCCGTAGAACTCCAGGAGCCCCCGGAGAAACGGATGAATTGGAAATCCGAGCCCTCTTATCAAATAAGGGACAAGGCATACCCGCTCTCCTTTGGAGGGACTGGGGACGCTCTCTGCTTGCTCTCCACCATTATAGGTGGCAAGCCCGGCTCGAACCGGGACCATGTAGGCTGGGGGGAGAAACCCCTTGGTTTGGAGCGCCACTAGCTCACTGTGCGGGACGGAGCATCTCTCCCAATCTCCAGGCTAAGGGCTGGGGGGGGGGAGGAGGAGCTACCTCGACTGGCCATGATGGAATGAATCTCTATCGAATGCACTCCGATGAATGCTCATGGAGGGAAGATGGTGTGATTCGGATCTAAGTCCCCGTCTCTTTTATAGGCGGCTCAATTGTGCAGCTAGGGGGGTAAATGAAAAAACACCCTGGCTTTTCACATTCGCTTGACACATGGAAGATGGCCATTATTGGGCGTAGAAGCCAAGGAGCGCAACATTCATCAGAAGCCGGACACTATTCAACAGGTATATGGAATTTGGAGAAGAACCCGCCTTGCAATGCCGAAGACAAATCTGCGCGCCGGACTCATCATCATTGAAGCCCGGTTCGGGGGCTACTGAGGGAGTCCCGGATTAGGGGGTGTCCGGATAGCCGGACTATGACCTTTGGCCAGACTCCTAGACTATGAAGATACAAGATTGAAGACTTCGTCCCGTGTCCGATGGGACTTTCCTTGGCGTGGAAGGCAAGCTTGGCGATACGGATATGTAGATCTCCTCCCGTTGTAACCGACTCTGTGTAACCCTAGCCCTCTCCGGTGTCTATATAAACCGGAGGGTTTTAGTCCGTAGGACGAACAACAATCATACCATAGGCTAGCTTCTAGGGTTTAGCCTCTCTGATCTCGTGGTAGATCTACTCTTGTACTACCCATATCATCAATATTAATCAAGCAGGAGTAGGGTTTTACCTCCATCGAGAGGGCCCGAACCTGGGTAAAAACATCATGTCCCTTGTCTCCTGTTACCATCCGCCTAGACGCACAGTTCGGGACCCCCTACCCGAGATCCACCGGTTTTGACACCGACAGCCGGCATCGTCATCAACGAGGGCAGCCGGCGCGCCTCCTCGTCGGCTCCTCCTCCGCGCTTCGTCAAGCCAAAGACGGAGCCGGGGCTGGCGCCGGTGAAGGAGCCGGGGCTGGCGGCCACTAGTAGAAAAAGGGTCAAATATGAGAAACATTAGTACCGGTTTGCATATGAGCCGGCACTAATGCGTCCATTAGTGCCGGTTCAAATGGCTAGGCGGGAGGAGACCTTTAATACCGGTTCATTGCGAATCTTTAGTACCGGTTCGTGGCCGGGCACCAGCATCTTTAGTACCGGTTCGTGGCACGAACCGGTACTAAAGAGGTTGTGGCAGGGGCTATTTTTAGTCCCACCTCGCTCCCCTAGCAAGAATTTGACCACCTTAAATATGTTACTTCTCAAACTATCACAAGCATTTGGTCTTCATTGAACTCTATGTCTAGGATCTGTGGCTGCAATAGGAGTCTTCGCCGGTTCTTAAATCGGTGGTAGATTCCTATTGACAATTTAGATTCTATACAAAAAGATCATTGATGACCAATGTATTTTTTATGTACTTCTCTGTAGCAGTAGCGCGTTTTGGCTGAAAGGCGGTACTGATCAATGTATTTTTTCTGCATTCAGATGCACAATTTAAATATGTTACTTCTCAAACTATCACAAGCATTTGGTCTTCATTAAACTCTGTGTGTATAATTTGTGGACTCAATATGAGTCTTCACCGGTTTCAGACGAGAACTCATCAGTTACACGGGCACTTCATTTTTTTAACTTATTTGAACTCCAGACTTTTTTTGAGGTGGCATTATGCAGCATTCGAAGCGACGTCATCAATTTCCAACATGTTCTGACATCATTTGCTGTTTTTCGGTCACCAATTTATTTAGATCAGAGCTAAATGACCGTGAAAATGAAAATCACTACAAAACAAACTCTGAAAATTTTCAAGGTATCATCATTTCACCCGCATAGCATGTGCAAAGAGTAGAGAGGGTCACAACAAAAACTAGACGAACTTCGTGTACAAACTGGACAATCTCTTTCGGAGTATCAGGGTTTCAGGCGAGAACTCATCAGTTACACGGGCACTTCATTTTTTTTAACTTATTTGAACTCCAGACTTTTTTTGAGCCGTCATTATGCAGCATTTGAAGCGACGTCATCAATTTCCAACATGTTCTGATATCATTTGCTGTTTTTTAGTCACCGATTTGTTTAGATCAGAGCTAAATGACCGTGAAAATGAAAATCACTACAAAACAAACTCTGAAAATGTTGAAGGTATCATCATTTCACCTGCATAGCATGTGCGAAAGAGTAGAGAGGGTCACGGCAAAAACTGGACGAACTTCGTGTACAAACTGTGAAAATAAATAATGCAGAAAAGAAAAAAAACTATATAAAGCAAAAATATTCACAAAAAACTAAATACAACAAAAGAAAGTACTCAGAAATAAATAGAAGAAAAAAAATAAAGCAGAAAAGAAAAAAACTATATAAAAAAATTACTCAAAAAATATAAAAGAAAATAAATAATACAGAAAAGAAAAAAATATATAAAGCAAAAATATTCACAAAGAAACTAAATACAGCAAAAAAACTACTCAGAAATAAATAGAAGAAAACAAATAAAGCAGAAAAGAGAAAACTATATAAAAAAATTACTCAAAAATAAATAGAAGAAAATAAATAATGCAGAAAAGAAAAAAATATAAAAAAAATTGTTGGGGAGCACCCCGGTGGGCCTGCCAGACGTAGGGTGTGCAAATTCAGGCCCAGAAGGGCCAGCAGGCTCACAGGGCAGCGCGCCGAAGTTAGGCCCAGAAGCCTGCTATATAGAGGAGTTCGAAAGGGCAGCCGCGGCTGGGTTTATAAATCAGTGCGGCTGCCCTTCGCTCGGCGAGGTGGGACTAAAAATAGCGCACCGCGGGTGGCAGCGCACGGCCTTTAGCACCAGTTGGTTGGCTCCAACCGGTACTAATGGAGGGGCCTTTAGTACCGGTTGGAGCCACCAACTGGTACTAAAGGCCCTCGTTTCCCATCGCTTGGCCTGGCCAAAATTGGCCTTTAGTACCGGTTGGTGGCCCCAATCGGTACTAAAGGCCCCTCCTATAAATACTACACTTACGAAAAATCAGTTCCATCGTCGACCACCTCTCCACTTCTTCTCGCGCGACTCGATCTATCGCCGACGACGCCGACGAGCCGCGCCATCGCCCCCGCCGCCCTTGGTCGCCGCCCCCGCCGCACGTACGTCGTCGCCGTCCCCGCCGCGCCCTCG
>NC_041383.1:787941226-788023685 GCF_002162155.2 Triticum dicoccoides
TTTAGTAAGAAAATTTAGGTATATGAGATTATTTGAACTAGTTGAATTAATATAACTAGTTTATTTTTAGTAAATGCTTAGTTGAACTAATTGAATTAATATAACTAGTTTATTTTTAGTAAGAAAATTTAGGTATATGAGATTATTTGAACTAGTTGAATTAATATAGCTAGTTTATTTTTAGCAAGAAAATTTAGGTATATGAGATTATTTGAACTAGTTGAATTTATATAACTAGTTTGTTTTTAGTAAGAAAATTTAGGTATATGAGATTATTTGAACTAGTTGAATTAATATAACTAGTTAATTTTTAGTAAATGCTTAGTTGAATTAGTTGAATTAGTAAGTTATTAATGTTTCGCCTATATAAACATATATAGGAAATGTCGTCTGACGACGAAAAAAATTTCATTATGTGCGAATACTGTGAAGACCAGCGCGGCCTGTGCGACAGAAATTTCCTTGTTGATGATAGGCGATTCAGCATCAAGCTGGATGAGACCTTCGAATTCGATACAGTAAGTCACAACGACAAGTCTGTTTTCGTAATTAAGCATGACTCATATATGCTTCATTTGCCTGACTTATAATTTTTAATTTTCACTATTCTACTAGCGCATCCCCTGCCATGCAAGAATTTTTGTCTTGGATAAGATAGGTTTCAATGATATGGAAACTATGGAGGTAAAGAGAGTTTACCTGAAAACTGAGTATGGTTATACTTTCAACGTCAAAGTATACAATGCAAAGACGTACACCTATTTTGAATGCAAAACTTGGCAAGCACTATGCAAGGCTTATGCATTTGAGCCTGATATGGTTATCACCTTTGATATTCGTCCGGAAGATGATATTGAAGGTAATAGAGACATATGGATCGATGTGCAGACGCCTCCAGTTCTACTGTTATGTGAGTTCTTCTCAACTATATTTTTGTCTTTGATATTGCTTATTCAAAAATAATTGACAACTAATTTCTATTGACAGCTTATTTCCATTCAAGCAAACATGTCCGGCGCTTGGTAGACAGGACCTACTACTGTCCCGGAGCTGAACTAAACTGCGAGGAGATAAGTCATTACGTTTCATGGCTTGAGGATCTTCATACTGTCAAAACAAATTTTCTTCCTGGACTTAGAAATGTTAGTACTCAAAACATGCGACCAATAGTGATTGTATTGAACTACGGTCACATCTATTTAGGAATGATGGTAAGATTTTTACTATTTGTCCTCAGTGCATGTTTTGCATACATAATTTTTTTGCTAAACTTTCATTGCTAAGTATATTAATTAAGTACTATACAATGTTCTTCAACATGGACTCCCGATGACAGTTGTGCCTCAGGGGATCGAGACTAAAGGTCGCATGTCAATTGTTAGCTTACGGCCAAGATATACTGCATTGCACATGAGTGCATTCAGGATTTCTAGAAGCGATGAATGCTTAATAGTGAAAGATTGGAGGAAAATTGTTAACGATCGCAGAGAAGTACTAGGGGGCAGCAATGAGAAGCTCAGCCCCCGATTAGGAGACAGGTTCATCTGCATGCTCCAGTATGATGAATCAGTAGAGCTATATATGTTCAATGTTATTTTACCTGAGAGAGAGCAGCAGGAGTGATTTAGCTAGTTCATGCTCTTAGTACTTGTCCTTTCATGTCCGTGTTCTTCGTTATGAACTTAATCTCAAAGAGTGATTTGCTTTTGTGGTGTTATATATGAACACTTATAATATCATGACAATCATGTTGAACTCGATGATATTTTTGCTTCTGGTACAAGTGAATGTTTCTTCTTTAAGCTAGTGTTGGTGGTGATTAGATAACGGTAATGACTATGATGATTAAATAGTGATAATGACGACTACGATGATTTTTAGCTAGCTAGCTAGAGTATATATATACTCATGTTGATGATATGATGCAAGAGTTTTTATATTAATATGATGATATGATGATGAGGACCGCAGATTAGTTTCAGCTGGATGGATCCTACCTAAGTGATCAAGTATATATGCCATATCCATATATATTATACTTGATCAGCTAATTAGGTGATCAAGTATAATATGGATATGGATTTAACAACTCATTATAATGTAAAACAATCACTAAATTAAATTGAAAACACAAAATTAAAGGAAAAATAAAAAAACCAAACATTTAGTACCGGTTGGTGTTACCAACCGGTACTAAAGACCTACGCGCACCCGGGCCTGGCTCGTGCCACGTGGTGGCACTTTAGCGCCGGTTCGTGACGAACCGGTCCTAAAGGGGGGGACCTTTAGTCCCCACTCTTTAGTGCCGGTTGGTGAACCGGCACTAAAGGCCGTCACGAACCGGCACTTAGGGTCGGTTCTGCACTAGTGGGAGGTGAAGAAGGAGCACGGCGAGGAGGTCGAGCTCGACGACGACGCGGCCCTTGAATGGGCACGCCAGGACTCCCGGAAGATGGCGTGGGAGCGCCAGTGCGCTGCCGAGGCCGCGACGAAGCAGGGGTCGTCATCATCGACGACGGCGAGGCGCCGCCACCGCCACCTGCCCGCCATGGCAACGCCGGGGAGGGGTCCAGCAGGGGAGCCCGCGTCAAAGAGGAGAAGGCTGACGACGGCGGCGACGACGCCGACTACTCCGCGTTCAGCAAGTTTTTTTGATTAGTTTACTATGCATGTAATGAAAATCTATGAACATGTCTAATATACGCCAAAATTTGTAGTGTTTAAAGCCAAACTTTGCCGAACATCAGCTAAATTTCTATGTTTTTAAATTTTTTGAACGCGCCTGGGGGCGGCGGCTGGGGACCAACTCGCCCCGAGGCCCATTTTTTGCGCCGGGTCACCCCCCGATGGCGATTTTAGACGCCCCGTGGGGGGCCAACGGCTGGAGATGCTCTTAGAGCATCTACAACCACATATAACAAATTCGGTCCCTCAAACGCCTGCAGACGTGCCTGGGTGCGTCCGCGGGCAGTGACTGAACTCACCTCAAATTTCATTTGTTGCATCCGGACATCTCATACTCGATTTTTATATCCATGCAAAGACATGCAAAAGAAAATAGAACTACGATCTCCGTGGCCGGCTCCGGCAGCATGGGCGGCAGCTGCAGCTTCGGCTCCTCCGGCTCCTCCGCTCCGACCTCCTCCGCCTCTATCTATGCGTCGAGCTTGGCGAAGAGCGTGTCGGTCTCCGCCTGCTCCAGCTGGAGGAACGCCCGGTTGGCCTCCACATAGGCCTCATTCTGGATGGACTCCAGGATGGCCTGCTGATCGGCCATCTCGTTAGACTGGGTGACGGCGAACTCCGCCTCCACCTGCTCCATGTTGAAGTCCGACACCTGCTGGTCTGGCTCGTTCGCCTCCTCCACCTCCATCAGAGCCATCTCCTCCTCCCCCTCTTTCGGAGGCAACCCGGCAGCGATGCAGGCGGCGGGCGCGGCTTCCCTCGCCCGAATGTGCTGCTGAATCTCGTAGCGACGCTCCGGCGTTAGCATGACATAGTATGTGGTATTGCTCCGGACTATGGTGGAGTGCCAGAGCGTGGACAGAGCGCCGGAGCAGGAGAGGGAGGAGGTGGATGGGCTCGGACTGGCGGCACAGAGAGGGGGAAGGGGGTTGGGTTAGGGTTGCGGGACGCCGACCGACTTAAATAGCCGGATTTCATCTTGGGCAGCGAGTCGGAGCAACGTCACGCGACCTTCACACCGCGGTGATGGACGCGGCGTCTGTTGGACCGCCCAGGTTCTGGGCGTCGTCTGGGGCCACGCCGTCAAACCGATGTGGCGTGCGTGCCCGAGCGCCCCTATATCCGCCCCATGTTTGAGCTGGATATGGGGGGTGCCGGTCAGTCCGGGCGTTTGAGGGCCGTTTAAGAGGCCCGTCTGGGTCAAAGATCGCGACCGGGCAGTGACCGATGAGCCCGCCCGAACGTATGAGACATGTTTGAGAGGTCCAGTTGTAGATGCTCTTAGTCCTTAGCATTCCCTACACCTTATGGATGCAAAAAAAAACATTACTAATGCCATAGGGTTTAGACATGCTCACTTGTACCGGTCAATCAATTCATTTTTTGCTCTTTGGTATTAGTGGCATTTCGATAAACCATTGTTAATGCACGAGTAGGAATTTCGCATGTGGCTTGTATCTACCTCTAGGGCTGGACCAAAAGCTCGTAGCTCGCGAGCTTAATGAGTGCTCGATAGTTCGGCTCATTAAACTCGGAGCTCGCTTCTTAATGAACAGAGCCAATCATTGATTTCAGCTTGTTAAGCTTAACGAGCTTAATGAGCGAGCTAACTAATTTCACGAGTAGCTCGTTAAGCTCGTTAGCAACATAATACATATTTTCATCTTACGTGGCAAACTTGTTATAGCACCTCAGCCCATCAATTAAATCTAATTGATATATGAGGCAACAAACTAGTGCATTTTTTTTGTAGTCACCATATTTCATCTTGAAAATCATACCTATACATTCATCTTGTATATCATAACACATTATAATCTGTTAACGAGCGCTCGTGAGCTTAACGAGCTTCAAACGAGCCGAGCCGAGCAGGGTTTTCTGCTCGTTAATCTTAACAAGCTTAATGAGCCGATGTCTTAACAAGCACGAGCTTAACGAGTACGAGCTTAACGAGCCGAGCTGCTCGTTAGTCCATCCCTATCTACCTCTCCCACGCCTAGACCGACACATTCTAGAATCAGCATAAATAAACTTCTTTTTACGAGGCAGCATAAATAAACTTGTTGTGGAACTCCTATTTTCTCCCTTGATCTGTTTCATATGCATCCGTCCTACATGATTTGGAGAAAAAACTTAGCTAGCCAAAATAAAATATGACAATGCGTATTAGTTTTCTTGGTAAACTACAAAAATATATGTATGCGGTTCTTGCACTTCTTGGTAAACTAAAAAATGATGTTTTTTAACATGCCCTCTCTTACCTTCCTTTCACATGAGAGGTAAGAGTATAAAATAGGTCTGAACCATTGCATTAAGTACCGGGATTGATTAACTCTTACCTTCTTACCTTCACTGTGAAAAGAGGGGGTAAGAGGGAGCATGTCAAAATTGCTCTACAAAATTTATATGAAGATAAAATAAGGTTCTCCCTACCTAGCACCCGTCTCCGTGTGTGTATAGCATCGTCCATGGGCTTGTGGAGGTGTGATTCCGGTGGATCCGTCCTTGATGGATTTTCTTGGATCTGGTCCTAATTCGTCTATGTTGTGTGCCTTCAGGTTGGAAAGTCGTATCCATGGCATCTAGAAAGTAAGAAACTACGAAATGGAAAAGCCAATAAGATCCAAGGAAACCAACAAAGATATGATCCACCAGGAAAGTATGCATTGAGGGGGAGTGTTGAGAAATACAATGCATACTTGGAAGGTTCTAGAAATATGAAGAAGACTTCAAGAAGCTTCTGGAATATTATGGAGTATTTCATGAGAAAGGAGGATATTTTGGAAGAAGGTTCTAGAAGCTACATGAATAACCATGGTGGAGAGATTTAGAGATAACTCTAGAATTATGGAAAGTTCTAGATGAAGATATTTTGGTGTAGTAGTAAATATCTAGAAACTAGATACTTGCCATGGACACTCTAGGATAAACATTGGACATGGTTCATGGCAAATAGTAGAGAAATCTAGAAATAAGATATTTGTATGGAGTTCTCTAGAATTGTGTTATAGGGCTTGGATGGATGCCACATGGCAAACATCCAACGGTGTTGTAATACTACAATAGAGGTGTCACCCCTCCCATGTTTGCAAGAAAAGAAAGGAAGAGAAAGCTATGACGTAAGAGAGCTACCAAGTGAGCGAGGTAGAGTTGTCATTGAAGGAAATATGCCCTAGAGGCAATAATAAAGTTATTATTTATTTCCTTATATCATGATAAATGTTTATTATTCATGCTAGAATTGTATTAACCAGAAACTTAGTACATGTGTGAATACATAGACAAAACATAGTGTCCCTAGTATGCCTCTACTAGACTAGCTCGTTAATCAAAGATGGTTATGTTTCCTAACCATAGACATCTGTTGTCATTTGATGAACGGGATCACATCATTAGGAGAATGACGTGATGGACATGACCCATCCGTTAGCTTAGCATTATGATCAACAGTTTCATTGCTACTGCTTTCTTCATGACTTATACATGTTCCTCAGACTATGAGATTATGCAACTTCCGAATACCGGAGGAACACCTTGTGTGCTATGAAACGTCACAACGTAAAAGGGTGATTATAAAGATGCTTTACATGTGTCTCCGAAGGTGTTTGTTGGGTTGGCATAGATCAAGATTAGGATTTGTCACTCCGTGTTTTGGAGAGGTATCTCTGGGCCCTCTCGGTAATGCTCATCACTATGAGCCTTGCAAGCAATGTGACTAATGAGTTAGTTGCGGGATGATGTATTACAGAATGAGTAAAGAGACTTGCCAGTAACGAGATTGAACTAGGTATGATGATACCGACGATCGAATCTCGGGCAAATAACATACCGATGACAAAGGGAACAATGTATGTCGTCATGTGGTTTGACCGATAAAGATCTTCGTAGAATATGTAGGAGCCAATATGAGCATCCAGGTTCCGCTGTTGGTTATTGATTGAAGATGTGTCTCGGTCATGTCTACATAGTTCTCGAACACGTAGGGTCCGCAAGCTTAACGTTCGATGACAATATTGTTAGAAATATGCCCTAGAGGCAATAATAAAATGATTATTATTATATTTCCTTGTTCAGATAATTGTTTATTGTTCATGCTATAATTGTATTAACCGGAAACCATAATACATGTGTGAATACATAGACCACACCATGTCCCTAGTAAGACTCTAGTTGAGTAGCTCATTGATCAAGAGATGGTTGTGGTTTCCTGACCATGGACATTGGATGTCGTTGATAACAGGATCAAATCATTAGGAGAATGATGTGATGGACAAGACCCAACCCTAAGCATAGCACAAGATCGCGTAGTTTGTTTGCTAGAGCTTTTCTAATGTCCAGTATTATTTCCTTAGACCATGATATTGTGCAACTCCCGGATACCGTAGGAATGCTTTGGGTGTCCCAAACATCACAATTTAACTGGGTGGCTATAAAGGTGCACTACAGGTATCTCCAAAAGTGTCTGTTGGGTTGGCACGAATCGAGACTAGGATTTGTCACTCCGTATGACGGAGATGTATCTCTGGGCCCACTCGGTAATGCATCATCATAATGAGCTCAATGTGACTAATGAGTTAGCCAAGGGATCGTGCGTTACGGAACGAGTAAAGAGACTTGCCAGTAATGAGATTAAACAAGGTATAGGGATACCGACGATCGAATCTCGGGCAAGTAACATACCGATGGACAAAGGGAATTATATAAGGGATTGATTGAATCCCCGACATCGTGGTTCATCCGATGAGATCATAGTGGAACATGTGGGAGCCAATATGGGTATCCAGATCCCGCTATTGGTTACTGGTCGGAGAGGTATCTCGGTCATGTCTTCATGGTTCCCGAACCCATAGGGTCTACACACTTAAGGTTCAGTGACGCTAGAGTTGTTATGGGAATAGTATGTGGTTACCGAAGGTTGTTAGGAGTCCCGGATGAGATCCCAGATGTGACGAGGAACTTCGGAATGGTCCGGAGGTAAAGGTCGGTATATTGGACGAAGGGTATTGGAGTCCGGAATTGTTCCGGGGGTACCGGGTGATGACCAGTGTGATCGAAAGGAGTTTCGGAGGCCCCGACAAGCGTTGGGGGGCCTTATGGGCCAAGGGGAAGGGGCACACCAGCCCACTAAGGGGCTGAGCGCCCCTCCACCCCATCTCACATAACGTGGAGAGGTGGGGGCGCCTCCCCTAGGGCAGCCGCCCCTCCCGGCTTGGGGGGCAAGTCTCCTAGGGGTGGGGTCGCCCAAACCCATCTAGGGTTTACCCTGTGGCCGCCGCCCCTCCCCTAGGGAAACCCTAGGGCGCCTCCTCCTTTCCCCTTCCCCCTATATATAGTGAGGGAGAGAGAGGGCAGCAAACCCTTTCCCCGGTGCAGCCCCTCCCTCCTCCAACACCTCCTCCTCCTCCGTAGAGCTTGGCAAAGCCCTGTAGAAAAACCGCAGGCTCCACCACCACGCCGTTGTGCTGCCGGAGCTCTCCCTCAACTTCTCCTCTCCCCTTGCTGGATCAAGAAGGAGGAGATGTCCCAGGGATGTACTTGTGTTGAACATGGAGGCGCCGTCCATTCGACGCTAGATCGGATCTTCCGCGATTTGAATCACCGCGAGTGTAAGTGCATCTAGTGCCACCCCTAGTTGGTTTTGGAGTATTGACGACAAAGTTGGTTGAGGGACTAATGTGTTTGTGAGAATTGCAGGATAACGCAGGTAGTGTCCCTCATTGATTCGGTTTACCTACCGGAGATGACCCCTAAAAATGTATGAAGACATTGAAGACAATGGTGGTATGTGAAGGTATTCACATTGAAGACTATGACATGAGAAGACAATGAGTGAAGACTATGGAGCGCGAAGATTGAGTTGTTTTGTTGTTTCCTTTTCTTCTTTGTTGAGTCATAGGAACCACCGTACTGTTAAGTGGGATCCAAGTGAACAAAGTCAGAGTGACTGAAGTGATGCTTAACCCAAATCCTATGTCTTCGAGCGAAGACAATGAGTGCAACTCTTATCCAGAGCTGGATGAGTCAGCTTTGCTTGTAGCCCAAGTAAAGTTGCCGTGTGTGTTTGAAATCTGACCGTTGGAACACGTGTCAGTTCCTTAGTGACCCAGGGTCATTTCGGACATATCAGGTCGGGTTGCCTTGTGGCTATAAATAGCCCACCCCCTACACCATAAATTGGTGGCTGCTCAGAGTTAGTTTACGACTTTTGTCGTTTTGAGAGCAACCCACCTCGAAGTCTTTGAGCGAGAAATCCTTGCGAGGACAAAGCCCAAACACCCAGAGCCAAAGAGTGTTAGGCATCACTGAAGTCTTTCTGTCTGTGTGACCTGAAGACTTATTACACTTGAGGACTGTGTATCCTCCAACCGGTTAGGCGTCGCGTTCTGAGCATCCAAGAGTCATTGTGGATCACCGGTGAACAAAGTCTGTGAAGGTTCGGAAGTCTACCTTGAAGACTTACCAGAGTGATTGGGCGAGGACTGTGTGTCCTTAGCTCAAGGGGAATAAGGTGAAGACGCGGTCTTCTGAGTTGAATCTCAGCCTCCCTAACCAGACGTATAGTTGTCACAGCAACTGGAACTGGTCCAACAAATCATGTGTCTTCAACAAGTGACTGGTTCTATCCCTTCCCTCCTTTACTTTGAGTTTGTCTTCGTGAAGTCATTGCTTAATTGTCTTATCTGTTTGACTTCATTGCTTGACTACTATCGTTGATTGGCTTCATACTATCTTCCATCCTGATCCTTACTACCTTGCTGCTATTAGTCTTTGTATGTTCAGAATTATTGCATACTTGACTATGGCTTGCTTGTTGTAGTTTATCTTCCGCTGCATATCAATTAGGTCATTTCTATTGTTTGTCTTCGAAACTTCCACGTTTTGAAGACTTGGATAAAAATCGCCTATTCACCCCCTCTCTAGTCAATAACTAGCACTTTCAATTGGTATCAGAGCAAGGTACTCCCTTGTTCTGTGTGATTCGGTTTAACCACCTGGAGTTTAGCTATGTTGACTGCAGGGATAATCAAAGTCTCCGCTGCCTGTCCCGTGTTTGATGGAACTGAGTATCCCTACTGGAAGAATAAGATGCGCATGCATCTTGAAGCCATTGATGTTGACATCTGGTATGTCGTCAAGAACGGCGTTCCCAAAACTGGTGAAGGTGTCACCCCTACTGATGTCAAGAAGTTCATTCAACTGGACTCCACTGCAAAGAACATCATCTGTGGTCATCTGACCAAAGGACAGTATGGCCGTGTGAGTGCTCTGGAAACGTCAAAACTAGTCTGGGACTGGCTATCCAAGGTCAACGAAGGCGTCTCTACACAGAGAGACCAGAGGATCAGTGTTCTTCGCAATCTCTTCAACCGCTTCAAGAGAAACGACAATGAAAATGTCCAGCTCACGTTTGATCGCCTCACTGACATCACAAATGAGCTTCAGGCTCTTGGCGCCACTGAGATTACCAAGCATGAAATCGTCAAGACACTACTGAGATCACTTGACAGCTCCTTTGACACCCTTGCTCTCATGATACAAGAATGCCCTGACTTCAAGACACTCGATCCGTCTGATATACTTGAGAGGCTCAACACACATGAGTTCCAGCTTTCTGAGAAAAGAGATATCTATGGTCCCAATTATGGCCGAACTCGCGCTTTGAAGGCAAAAGTGGTTTCCTCATCTGAAGAAGAATCTGACTGCGGTTCTGATGATCCTGAAGACATTGGAAAGGAACTTGCCATGCTTGTGAAGAAGTTCCAGAAATTCACCAAGAAGAAGGGCTTCAGAAAGTCTTCACGATCTAGCTCAAGAAATGATGAAGCTTCCACTCATGACAACAAGAAGAGAACATGTCACAAGTGCGAGAAACCTGGACACTATATCTCTGAGTGTCCTCAGTGGGACAACGAGAAGAAGAAGAAGAAGAGCAAGGAATATGATTCTGATGACAAGAAGAAGAAGAAATCTTCAAAGTCTTCTTCTAAGTCCTCATCAAGGTCTTCATCACATAAGAAGAGCTCATCTGACAAGGCTCGTGCTTTTGTTGGCAAGGAAATGGATTCAGAGGAGGAGTCTGCTTCTGAGGAGGTGGAGGTGGAGTCAGGAGAAGAGTCCGACCCTGGCGTTGCAAGTCTGGCTCTAGCCACAACCTATGTTGCCAAGTCCATCTTCAACACTGAAGACAATGACTTCCACACCAACGCTGATGCTGACGACATGGACGATCCTGCTCCCACCTACTGCTTCATGGCACATGGTGCCAAGGTAAAATCACGTGATGCTTACTTTCAAACATCAAGTGAAGATGACTCTGATTGTGAATCCAAACCCAGCTACAAAACACTTGCTAAAATTGCTACTGAACAACAAAGGGCTATGGAACATACTAAAAAACTGTTAGAAAAAAGCGATGACCTGTTGGACGCGGAAATGACACGTTCACAGTCCTTAGTAGAAGACATGAAAAATCTTCATGCTAAGTACCAAGAACTTGAAAGTCTTCATGAGATGCTCTCAACCACATATGAAAAGCTCTCCTATGATTATCTTCAAAGGAAGCAAGAGCTTGAGAACTTGAAAGCGACTCATGAAGATCTTCAAAAAGAGAATGAGTCATTTCGCGCTCAACAGATCAGTTCCGCTCAAGATGGATTTGAACCACCATGCATAAAATGCATTGAGCGTGATAATGCTACCTCTGTTGTTGAATGTTCCAATGCCGCTGCTGTTGCATTGTCTTCAACTACTGATGTGGAAACTAACCCCTCTACGGAGGATACCACTGCTATTGCTGATGAAAATGCTAGGTTGAAGACATTGCTTGAAACAGGGATGTATAAAAGTCTGAAAGGACATCAGACACTTTGTGATGTCCTCAAAAAGCAGATTCTCAACCGAAACCCTAGAAAAGAGGGTGTTGGGTTCGAGAGGAAAATGAATGCTGATGGTTCCTACTGGAAGCCTGAGCAGTATCCCAAAACCACATGGGTTGCTGCAAAGGAACCTTCAGTGGATCCATCCACTTTATCTGGATTTACCTGTGCTAATCCTATTATTATTGATGAATCCTCTGATGCAAACTATAAACTGTTCAAAAATCAGAATGGTGAAGTGTTTGCCAGGTATATTGGTACTAACTGCAGGAATGGACCACCTATGAAGAAGATCTGGGTTCCCAAAAGCTGTCTTGAGAATCTTCCAGTGAATGTCATCATGACACCACCTGGGAAGAAGACAAACCCCAGACCAAAGGCATCATATGGTCCAACGGCTTCATACGAATACATGACTCACTTGAGTCACCCTAACACCAATGTTTTGCAGGGAAATCATACTCAAACTTATGAATATGAACGTGTGTCCTGAAATCGCCATGTTCATAGGACTAAGAACTTTTCTGCTTATTCATATGAGTATCATTCATCTCCTGCAAGGCTATTTGCTAGGGCTTCAAAGCCGAAATTCTCAGATGCTGCACTTAGACTCATTGCTTCTAAGCCACCCCTAAAAATGTGGGTGGTGAAGAAGAATTAACTCTCTTTTGCAGAATATGGTCTCCAGCCAGCAATCAAAGGCGTCCGATACTATTGCTGGGGACCTAAAACACATTAAGGGACGCATGATAAAATGACTTACTATGTATTCCACATATGAATCGCTTACCTGTCATACTGTGTGTTCTAACCTTGATCTAAGCTGTGATAATCCAAGTGTGCGTCAAATGCTTATGCTTCACAACATACCTTGTGAAGCCTATCCTCCTAACTGCACTGTAGGGTATGACACCTCGTGCTTCAGAATGGATTATGGACAGCGGATGCACTAATCATATGACTGGTGATCGAAGTCCTCTCATGGACTCAACCTTACGTCCATCCGACAAGAGTCAAATCACATTTTCTGACACTGGTAAAAGCAAGGTATTGGGTCTAGGTAGAGTTGCAATCTCAAAGGATCAACACATGGATAAAGTGATGCTTGTTGAATCCCTTGGATTCAACTTAATGTCTATCTCAATGCTTTGTGACTTAAACATGATTGTGATATTCGGAAAATATCGTTGCCTTGTACTAATGGAATCTGACAAGTCTCTAGTCTTTGAAGGGTATAGGAAAGATGATCTAAACATGGTAGATTTCTCTGCAGGTCCACAGCTTGCCGTATGTCTTCTTGCAAAAGCTTCAGAATGCTGGCTCTGGCATCGAAGGCTAGGGCATGCTGGCATGAGGAACTTACACACTCTCGTCAAGAAGAAGCATGTCATAGGCATCGAAGGTGTCAAGTTCAAGAAAGACCATTTGTGTGGTGCCTGTGAAGCTGGAAAAATGACTAGGGCTAAGCACCCCTCGAAGACAATCATGACGACATCTCAACCCTTCGAGCTGTTACACATGGACTTATTTGGCCCTACTCACTACTCTACCCTCACAACAACTGCTTGTCTCTATGGCTTCGTCATTGTTGATGACTACTCAAGATATACATGGGTGCACATAATTCTCTACAAGACTGAAGTACAAGATGTCTTCAGACGATTCGCCAATCGAGCCATGAACAATTATGGCGTCAAGATCAAGAATATCAGAAGTGATAACGGCTCTGAATTCAAGAACACCAGGCTTGATCTTTATCTGGATACAATGGGAATTACTCATGAGTTTTCTGCTCCATACACACCTCAGCAAAATGGCATTGTAGAGCACAAGAACAGAACCCTCATTGAGATGGCTCGAAGAATGCTCGATGAGTACAAGACACCAAGAAAGTTCTGGCCTGAAGCTATTGATACAACATGTCACATCATCAACCGTGTTTACATCCACAAGCTTCTGGGCAAAACATCCTATGAGCTCCTTACTGGCAAGAAGCCAAATGTCAGCTACTTCAGAGTCTTTGGTGCTAGGTGTTGGATCAAGGATCCCCATCACAAGTCAAAATTTGCACCTAAAGCTCACGAAGGCTTCATGCTCGGTTATGGAAAGGACTCGCACTCGTACAGAGTCTTCAACATATTTCACTACAAAATCGTTGAAACTGTGGACGTACGATTTGATGAAACCAATGGTTCACAACGAGAACTCCTGCCAAGCACATTAGATGAAGCTCCTCCCAGCGAATCTATCAAGCTGATGGGAACTGGTGAAATCATGCCTTCTGAAGCACAGCCTGAAGAGGAACTTATCATTTCTGCACCAAACCAACCTGAAGACAATGCTCAGACCAAAGACAATCCTCCCAAAGATGACAATGATCAGCATGAGCAAGGTCTTCGTCCAGTTCATCCTCGTGTTGCAAATGAAGTACAAATTGAGAAGATAATTGACAACATCAATGCACCTGGTCCACTTACTCGCTCAAGGGCAACACAATTAGCAAATTTCTGTGGGCATTTTTCATTTGTATCAATATCAGAACCCAAGAAAGTTGTTGAAGCCTTTATGGAACCTGAATGGATTCAAGCCATGCAAGAAGAACTTCAATAGTTCAAGCTGAATAATGTTTGGGAACTTGTCAAGCGCACTGACCCTCACAAGCATAACATTATTGGCACTAAATGGATATATCGAAACAAGCAAGATGAGCATGGACAAGTCGTCAAAAACAAAGCACGTCTTGTGGCTCAAGGATATACTCAAGTTGAAGGAATTGACTTCGATGAAATATTTGCTCCTGTAGCAAGGCTTAAGCTATTCGCATACTGCTAGCCTATGCTAACCACCACAACATCTTGCTATATCAAATGGATGTGAAGAGTGCATTCCTCAACGGCAAGATTGAAGAAGAAGTGTACGTTGCTCAACCACCTGGCTTTGAAGATCCAAAACATCCTGATATGGTGTACAAACTAAACAAAGCACTGTATGGCCTCAAACAAGCTCCCCGCGCCTGGTATGATACGATCAAAGACTTCCTGAAGAGCAAAGGCTTCAAACCTGGATCCCTCGATCCCACACTCTTCACGAAGACATATGATGGTGAACTATTTGTGTGCCAAATATATGTGGATGACATTATCTTCGGCTGCACCAAACAGAAGTATAGTGATGAGTTTGGATACATGATGCAAGAGCAATATCAGATGTCCATGATGGGTGAGCTGAAGTTCTTCCTTGGTCTTCAAATTCGTTAGCAAAGGAATGGCATCTTCATATCTCAAGAAAAATATCTCAAAGACTGTCTGAAGAAGTTTGGAATGCAAGATTGCAAAGGTTACACGACGCCAATGCCAGCCAAACACCATCTTGGTCCCGACGACAATGGTAAAGAGTTCGATCAAAAGGTATATCGCTCCATGATTGGTTCCTTACTTTACCTATGTGCATCTAGGCCAGATATTATGCTTAGTGTTTGCATGTGTGCTCGATTCCAAGCGGCACCAAAGGAATCGCATCACTTAGCTGTGAAGCGAATTCTTCGATATTTGGCTTACACCCCAACACTCGGATTATGGTATCCAAAGGGCTCAAGATTTGATTTGGTTGGATTCTCAGATGCTGATTATGCTGGTGACAAGGTCGATCGCAAGTCTACATCAGGCACATGTCACTTTCTAGGACGATCACTTGTCTGTTGGTCTTCAAAGAAGCAAAATTGTGTATCACTCTCAACTGCTGAATCTGAATACATTGCTGCTGGATCTTGCTGCGCTCAGCTTCTATGGATGAAGCAAACTCTCAAGGACTATGGCATCAATCTGAAACAAGTCCCTCTCTTCTGCAACAACGAAAGCGCTATCAAGATTGCCAACAATCCAGTCCAGCACTCGAAGACAAAGCACATTGAAATACGTCATCACTTTCTCAGAGATCATGTCATGAAGAAAGATATTGACATCATTCACGTCAACACTGAAGAGCAACTGGCAGATATCTTCACAAAGCCCTTGGATGAGAAAAGGTTTTGCAAGTTACGGTGTGAGCTAAATATCTTGGAATCCTCAAATGTTCTGTGATCAGGCACACATCCTAACACTTATGCATGTTGATGACTTAGATGTGCAACACACGAAGTAAAGTATATCTTCAATCAATGAAGACTTACATTCTGAGTGTGAATACATTAACTTGGAATTTGACTTCGAAGCGCCATGATAATTGTGCGCCGTGTCTGGGTCTAATACTTCCTATACGGTGGGTAACGCCACCACCAAATTTCTTGGTTTGAAGTGTTTCACTCATGGCGTTATTGTTGAATATCTTCGCATATTGATTTGTCTTCAACTTTCAACTTATCTTCATGATTTACTTCACTATGTTGAGTTGATTGCTTTCTCATATATATATACACTAGTATTCTGTCCTCTACAACATTCACTTATAGCTATGTCTTCATTTGTGAATCTTTTAAACTAAGTGAATGTGATCGGACCCTAATCTCTCTATGCTTTCTATCTCAAACTCTATCTATCCAAATCATATGCATTCTATTGAAACTGTCAAATATCTTCTCTGCATCCTTGTTAGCAGAAGACACAGAGACAAACATCAAGTCCTTTTAAATGATTCATCTTTATTGTTGAAATCCGGAGAAGCCGGAACAACCATCCGACAAACTTGGCGGGCATGGGAACGTGGGACAACTCTGAGTATGTTGCAAGCTTGCAACGTGTCCCACGGATGTGAACAGACAGGGGCACCTGCGTAATTGCGCTATGCCGCACACCTACTTATAAATGCGTGTCCCCTGCGGTCAAGAAAACCTTCTTCCACCTCTCCACCTCATCAAAACCCTAGCGCCACCGCTAGCTCTCGACGACGCCGGCGACGAAGTGCTTAGCTGCCGCGACTTCTCCGACGCCGTCCTCACGCCGGCCGCGGGCATCGTCCTCTCCGCTGCCGCCGTAGGTGTCCTCTGTCGCCAAGTTAGGGCACGGTGGATTGAACTGCTCGGTCTCCTATTCATCCCATCTAGCAGTTCTTCGTGTGGTAAATATAACACTATTTTTACCATCTTTTTGATCCTCAATGATTCATCCTATATACCAAAATTGGTTTCTGTCTACACTATGTTAGATCTATTCTGTCTGCATCTCATACTGCCAAGTATATTCACTTAAGCTTCATATATAGTTAGATTCCTCACTTGTACTTATTCACAGATTCGTACAAATCTGGAACCAACTCTCAACATATAAGTGAATGTCTTCGCAACATGACGTCAATGTCTTCAAACTGATTTATCTTCAAAATCTTCTGAGAATGCATATGACCTCTTCCCCTTCCCTCGCATCTCTAATGCTGTCACAGGTACATGTCCGTGGGAGAATCCCTTGTTTCTCATAGTCTGCATTCGTTTGCAGAATTCTTACAGCAACACATTAACTCTCCTGAAGCTAGTTCCTGTTTGACCAGCAAGCGAAAGCCCTTGAAGCCTTTGAACATATTGAAGCCATTCAGTTTGAAGTTCATGGCTGCAGAGAAATCAGTAAGGAAGGGTGGCAGACAGCGTCGAGGGGGAACATCAAAAGATTTTCCTGATGACCTCGCAAAAATCTACAAGACAGATCCTGAAGAGGATTATAATCAGCGCAAAACCCGAATCCAATGGATTCGACGCTATTGGGCTGAACAATGGTTCAAGTACAAGTTCGTGACCCAGGAGTACGCTGAGAAAAATGCAATCAAAAGTCCTTGGGGTGATATTCTCTATCGAGGCCTTCCCCCCCAAGAACAAAGCTGAAGCTATTGCACAAGAATTCTATCCTTGTATGGTCCGTGGACCACAGCCTGAAAATGCCGATCCATCATCATTGCTCTGGTGTCGTGACAATAATCTCTTCAAGTGCAACTTCCAGTATGCAAAGGCATCGGCAAAGGAAAACAAGAAGTCATGGGGATTGGACTTCAATCCTGGTCCCTCTACTCCCCGTGATGACGGCACACGTGAAGCTGAAGAAAATGAAATCGACCCCTTCACGAACCTTGATGGCCTCATCTCTTACATCTTGGTACAAGGTGCCAAAGTGGATCATTCTGATAATGATGCTGATACTGATGAAGCCCCAGCTCCTCCTCCAAGGCCGCAGAAGCCAAAGAAAATTAAGGCTTCAACATCAGTTGCACCTCCAAAAGCTTCTCGTGTGAAGCCACTGGCCACTGCACCTCCTGAAGACAGTGTGCAGTCTGAAGATCTTTCACGCATCTCCAAGAAGACACAAAAGAAAAATAAAATCATCAAGAGTACTGATCAGTCATTGACTCCTGCTGCCATTCTGCGTGAAGAGCACATTGATCTGTCCAGCGATGACGATCTTGCAGATGATGCTCTTGAGCAACTGATCAAGAGCAAGGAAGAAGCAGAGATCTTCAATAATTTGCCTCTCTTTGATGTGACAATCATTCATAACTTCATTGATGAGTGGTTTGACACACCAAATCTCAGCTTTGATGACTTGCAACTTCCAATTGGCCTCAGCGTCGCCTTCAATGACGCCATTGCTTCTGAGCTAGCTATTGCTCAGCGCATCGTCGAACTGAAGCACAAGATTGACTATGAAAAGGCTCAGTTCAAGAAGCATGTGGCCACGCTCAACATGCAAGATGTCAAAAACTTCAAGATCATGCTGCACGAGCTTAAAGAAGCCTTTCACAAGAAGCGTGAAGAAGCTCGAGGCTCTAGAGAGCGCATGAAGAGTCTGGCTGAGAAGTGTGTGCTTGCCTACAATGAGGCTGAGAAGTGCAAGGCTCTTGGTCATCCTGGCATCGACCCCAGGATGGCTGCAAAGAAGAAGAAGCAATCGACTGTCCGATCTGCACCGTCAAGGCAAGATGAACCTCGCATAGTCTTCCCTAGCAGCATGACTGGCTCGAAGCCAAAGGCCATGTCAACCGCTTCAGAACAGAAGAAGACTAGGGATGCAAAGGCTGAAGCCAGAAAAAGGAAAAACACTGAAGCCTCTGATGCTGCTCCCTCCAAGAAGAAGCGCAAGATCAAGAAGAATTGGGCTGCTCCCACAGAGCCCCTTGTTGTTGAACCCATCTCAGTGGTTCATCCTGCATCTGCAAACCAAGAACTGCGTATGATTGTTCATGAGCCTGCTTCCACAGAGGCTCATGAAGCTGAAGAGATTCCAGTAGTTGATCCCATCACTGCTGAAGACATTGGTCATTGTCAGTGTCAAAACCGGCGGATCTCGGGTAGGGGGTCCCGAACTGTGCGTCTAGGCGGATGGTAACAGGAGACAAGGGACACGACATTTTTACCCAGGTTCGGGCCCTCTCGATGGAGGTAAAACCCTACTCCTGCTTGATTAATATTGATGATATGGGTAGTACAAGAGTAGATCTACCACGAGATCGGAGTGGCTAAACCCTAGAATCTAGCCTATGGTATGATTGTTGTTCGTCCAACGGACTAAAACTCTCCGGTTTATATAGACACCGGAGAGGGCTAGGGTTACACAGAGCCGGTTACAATGGGAGGAGATCTTCATATCGTATCGCCAAGCTTGCCTTCCACGCCAAGGAAAGTCCCATTCGAACATGGGACGGAGTCTTCAATCTTGTATCTTCATAGTCCAGGAGTCCAGCCAAAGGCCTCAGTCCGTCCATCCGGACACCCGCTAATCCAGGACTCCCTCAGTAGCCCCTGAACCAGGCTTCAATGACGACGAGTCCGGCGCGCAAGTTGTCTTCGGCATTGCAAGGCGGGTTCCTCCTCCGAATATTTCATAGAAGATGTTGAACACCAGGATAGTGTCCGGCTCTGCAAAACAAGTTCCACATTCCTTCGTAGAGAGAATAATATTTGTATCAATCGGATCTGCTGACGTATTCTGTGGCGTGACATCATGCCACAGCCAGGCTCTTTATTCATTTTATGGTTCCACCTCGGCGCGTTTAGCGAGGCGGTTTCCTTGGCACGTCTTGTCAAAGCAGAGATCGTGTCCCCTTATTCCTGGATTCTCATCAGTACGGGTGTGGGTAACCCAACCATGACTTAGGTATGACTCCCTAATTGAAAGCGAGTCTCAAACGGTTACGGGGAGGGCTCTTGGTATTCACTTCCTTTATAAAGGAACCAAGGCCCGGCTCCGTTCTTCTCAAACCAATCAAATCCGCCCCTCGCTTCGAGTTCCAACACCCAAAGCTCTAGTTTTAGGCGCTTTGGATCTTCGAAGATGTCCGGCTCCGACCTACAAGGCCGGTGGATGCCTTCCTCCATTACAGAAGAAGATGTGCGAAAGCTAAGAGATGCCAGGTATCTAACCAGCGAAATCTCACATAGACTGCCTACTCAAGGGCAAGCGGTTCCCACTCCCCAGCCCGGTGAAAGCGTAGTGTTCGCGTCTCACTTCCTGCGGGGGCTAGGCTTCCCGATCGATCCCTTTGTGAGGGGGCTTATGTATTACTACGGGCTGGAGTTCCACGACCTAGCTCCGGAGTCCATCCTCCAAATATCTTCATTCATTGTCGTGTGCGAGGCCTTCCTCCATATCACCCCTCACTTTGGATTGTGGCTAAAGACTTTCAAAGTGGAACCGAAAATGATCGAGGGGCAGAACGCTGAGTGCGGATGGGCTATAATAAGCAAGATGGACGACGCTCCATGGCCCGAAGGCTCTTTTCAAGAGGAGCTCGGCTTATGGCAACGGGACTGGTTTTACATCACAGCCCCTAGGGGCACCACATGGGTGGCACCGCCTACTTTTCAATCGGGTCCCCCACCACGGCTGGCATCATGGGTTAATGAAGGGCTTATCTGGGGGCAGCCGAAAGACGTGCCCTTGCTGTAGGGCCGTATTCGAGATCTCCAAGAAAGAGATATCAATCTGACCGTGGTGGCGCAAGTCATGGTGATTTGCCGCACACTGCCCTACAAACGTCGACCTCTCCGCCTGTGGGAATTCAATCCTGATGGACCACGGGTCCTACAACACTTCATGGGAATGACACCCATGGAGATGTACAAATTGTTCTTTGGATCACAAGCAAGGTGTCCGGATTTGTCCGAGGACGCTGGTCTGAGCTGCCACCGCCCAGACGCTAAAGTAAGTAGCTCCGTATTTGCACATACCATCCATATTTTTATCAAATCTACCCTTTAGCAGAGACGCCCTTTGAACAGGAGTGGATAGCAAAGGCTAAGCTTATCAGGTGTCCAGCCCCCTTGCCCGAGACCGTGCCGAATCCCATGCTGACTAGGATGTTGGAGGCCGTGCCGTTAGCGGAAGGTGAAGGGGGGGGGCAAGGAGCTACCGCCTCCACGAAGGAGGCCGTTAGGAAGGGAAGAATCGAAAATTCTCCCGACCAGGGAAAGAAAAGGACTGCCTCTGAAGACCCGGAGGTGATAACCTCAAAACGGGGAAAGAAAACTTCGTCAGAGGGTTCGACACCGGTGGACGCTTCAGCCGAATCGCCCCCTAAAGGGGACCCGCTCTCCCCTGAGGCGTAAGTGAGGGGAGGGGTTCCATAATGAATCACATTCGTGTTTTATTCCTGAGGAAAATAACTGGAGCATTATCTTCAGTTCGGATCTCAACCCTTCTCAGCAGAGCTCATCTTCTGGGGATCTTCGTCCAGAGATGATAGAAAGCGAAACGCCTCCCCTTGTACCACCGTCTTACGAGGCTGGCGACCCCGAGGTATCGTCCCGGAGGGCTTTTTCAAGTCCGGACCCTGGGAAAGGTCTTCAGACTAGTCCGGCACCCTCTTGCGCGCCGGCGGAGGTGCTGAAGGATCTGCTTGGTAGGGCGTCCATCTCAAAAGAACACCGTATGTTGATGGATACGGTGATTGGAAGGATTTCATCCGCAGAAAGCGGACTGTACAAAGCTGCCAGGAGTTTACTAACAGGCTTTGAGGTACGTAAAAAGGTGTACCTTTTGGTAGAGCCGCATATGAAATGTGCCCTATATGAATAGTAGCCCCAGAGACTCTGTGGGTCATCATGAATGACGGCGCATAGAGGATCATAATCCCAGCTATAATATGTCGCTTATTCCATGAAGGTGGCGAGGCGTTCGGTGGCTAGCCGGACTGATGAATCCGCCGAACTAAAGCGGCAACTTGACGTAGCTGATGCCGACATCGCGCTTGTAAATAAGCGGCTAGACGAGGCTCAAGGTATGTTCAAAAGACACCCAGTAATAGGAGCTTGATGCTCGGGCCTTATATATACTTGATGTAGATGGTGCTGCTGCCGTGGAGACCCTTCGGGCGGAACTTGCCCGAGCTAAGGAGCAAGCAAGGAAAAGTGATGCGGCTGCCGTTAAAGCGACTGAAGAGCTAAAAGCCAAACAGGCTGCTCACTGCCAGAGCAAGAAGGAAATGCCCGAGATGGCCATAGAATTGACGGATGCTACCGACCCTTGTAGATTGCTTGAACAAAAATATAGGGCGGTTCAGAAGGATCTTGAAAAGATCACTGCCGAAGCCAAGGATACTCGCTCTGCCATGAGAGCGATGAAGGAGGGGCTGCGTCAGGCCAGAGATATCACGGCCGGAAAGCCTTATATGCTGCGGATGAAGTCCGGAGACCCCAAGTATGCTCCGTTAGACCGGTAGTGGAGCTCGGGCAACGCTTATCTGGATTTGGCCGCAAGTGCGGCGGACGCGACCGAACACTTCTGCAACCGAGGTGACCATAAATTGGAAGAGCTTTTTTGGTCGTAGTACCACAATCCAGAGTGCCCACTGTCAGTCTCCGATCGTTTAGCCGCCTGGGCGGAGCTGAACAGATTATCCGGACTCGCCATGAAATATGTTGCGAGTCATCTGTGGCCGGAGAAGTCGGAGCCGAAGAGTTATTTTGGCTTGGTGCAGCAATTTCTTGGTTCGGTGCCGCATGCTGATGCAATGAAGAGGTCGGCGTGCATAGAGGGTGCACAGATGGCTCTTGCCCATGTCAAGACATACTGGGCAGATATGAAGGCCAGTATTGTTTCGTCCCAAGATTCGGACTGAAGCCGAGTACCTGCCAATCACTATTTTGAGGAAGTTCTTCCTGGCGCTCGTATAATAGAGTCGGAGTGCTCGAAGGATGCTGTGTTCGAATAGCTTATACTATTTGTAAGACAAATTGTGTTTTTATGAAAAAAGCTTTTTTTATACTTGTGCTTGCAAGAATCATGATACCTCCTGTGCGGCCGTTTAATGTATATATTTGTATATAACCTGAAAGATGGCAGTCGTTGGCTTCAGCCCCCACGCATAGAATGCGGGGGTGTTCGCAAAAAGGCGTCTGTTCACACTTAATCCAACGTCTTGGTCCTATAAAGGAGGTGGTGGCGCGGCGAACTAGGCAACCGGACTATAATGCTTTATTACTTTCACTTAGCCATAGGAGTTTGACAGTGGGACTACTGAATAGCCCCTAGGGGCACCGCTCTCGCCCGAATTCGAGGCACGAGTGTGCCTGACCAGGAAGCAGCCCTTTGTTAATGCGGGAGAATCCTAAAGATTCTGAAAGTCATCGACTGGTTGACCAGTCTCTCGCTATATCATGACAGTCAGTTTTTGGCTTTCTGTACTGAGGTGCTCACCCGGCCGAACCGGGGCACAATCACAGTAGTTCTCCTGGTGCCGCGTTAGCCGATGTAACGGAACGTAAGGCAGCAAAACACAGGAGCCAGGCAAACCCAACATTTGACCAAAGACATGATTCGGAGCTGATGCATATAGGGCCAAACTCGCGATGCCGAACACTCCCTAAGGTGTTTGATCTTTATGAAGACGGGCTGAAATAGAGCCCTTGGTAAAAAAGCCCCTAGTGTCCAGGTATGTGCAAAAATTCTGACGTGGCCACATGCCAAGACGTCAGCCTCCTCCTCGGCTATAGAGAAAACTGGGGGATGTTATCAACAAGAGACAGTAAAAAAGGTTTACGCAGGGTCTTAATCTGAAAAGAATCCTTGGAACGGGTCCCTGCTGCATGTCTGCGCCTGTGTCTCCGTCGTGCCGTATCCTGGACGGGCGTAGCACGATGCTCGTCTGCGAAAGAGAGGAACTTAGTAAAAAATAAGAGTGTGAGAAATCTATATCGAAATAAACAAAATATAGTTGAAGCAAGAGTTGGGCCGTATTGTCTCCGGGCGTGAGCACACGGAGCCCCTTGCACGAGGGTATGCGGTAATTTAAGCATATTGACGCCGGACTCGTCGAGGCGTGTCCGGGATAGTAGGGCTGGATTTGTGGGCGGCTGCCTAGGCGACTGCACCCCTGCCCGTACTTTGGGGGTCAATTTATGTTCCCTTGTAATGAGATGATGCCCTTTGGACCGGGCATTTTAAGTGTATGGGATTCATAGTGCGGTATTGCATTAAAGTGGGCGAAAGCTTCACGTCCTAGTAGCGCTTGATAGCGACTTACGAATGGGGCGATATGGAATGTTAGCTTTTTGCTTCGGAAGTTGTCGGGTGATCCGAACGTGACTTCTAACGTAAGGGAACCCATACTTGGGGTATCCGAGCCTGGCGTTACTCCTTGAAAGGAAGTGTTGCCGAGGTGGATTGTGACTGGGTTTACCCCGAGTTTGCGGACTATGTCCTGATACAACAGGTTCAAGTTGCTGCCGCCGTCCATAAGGACGTTTGTAAATTGGAGTCCATTAATGATTGGATTTAAGACCAAGGCAGTCCAGCCTGCGTTCTGGTCTCCTCTAGAGTAATCCAGATGATCAAAGGTGATTGGTTGTAACAACCACTGGGGTTGCTCCTCCCGGGCTGGCTGTGCGGCGCGTGTCGTTGTAGGTGCCGATCTATTCTTCCCCTTTGTCACCTGAAGTAGATTTACTGTCTTGACTTCTTGTGGGAACTTCTTTTGTTCTCCGGTGATCTGCTCGTGGGGTGCATTGTCATCTTCGCTTGGTGTGTTGAGCCCCTTGTGTTCGGCGTTGAGCTTGCCGGACTGCTTAAAGACCCAACAATCTCTGTGGGTATGGTTTGCAGGTCTCCTCGGAGTGCTGTGGATTTGACATATTTTGTCCAAAATTTTGTTGAGGTTGGATAGCTCGTGCCTATCGTCTTTGGGGGGCATCTTTTTCTGATTTTGCCGAGAGCTTTTGAATCCGGCGTTTACTGCCGTGCTCATCGGGCTTTTGTCCTTTATCCGGCGCGGTTCTTTGTTACGGCGCGGCTTCCCGTTCCCATCTCTGAGTTCGGACGTATTCGGGTCGCTGGTGCTGCTTCTTGCCAACCAGCTATCCTCTCCTGCATAGAAGCGGGTCATGAGGCTTGTTAATGCAGCCATTGTTCGCGGCTTTTCTTGGCCGAGGTGTCTGGCGAGCCATTCGTCTCGGATGATATGTTTGAAAGCTGCTAGGGCCTCTGCATCCGGACAGTCGACTATCTGATTATTTTTGATAAGGAATCTGTTCTAGAGCTTCCGCGCTGACTCTCCGGGCTGCTGAGTTATGTGACTCAGATCATCTGCATCCGGGGGCCGGACATAGGTCCCTTGAAAATTTGCCCAGAAAGCATCCTCAAGCACTGCCCAACTTCCCATGGTGTTTTCAGGAAGGCTTTTAAGCCAATGCCGGGCTGGCCCTTTGAGCTTAAGGGGTAAGTATTTTATGGCGTGGAGGTCGTCTCCTCTGGCCATGTGTATGTGGAGGATGTAGTCCTCGATCCAGACTCCAGGGTCTGTTGTTCTGTCGTATGATTCTATGTTCAGTGGCTTGAATCCGGCTGGGAATTCATGATCCAACACCTCATCGGTAAAACATAGGGGGTGTGCGGCGCCCCTGTATTTAGGCGTGCCACGATTTTCGGGTATTTTTAGCGTTGCATCACTCATTGGAGCTTGCTTTCTTGGCCTATAGATGGATCTGGTAGGGCCAGTTTTCTGATGCGGGCTCTTGGACGGATCGCGCGCTATATTGAGTGCGGCGTCCTTTGACGCGTGAGATTGATCGTAGGGTCGTCTATCCGACCTTGTGCTTCCTTATTTTTTGACTGTGGGGGCTTTATGGCCTCTTCGTCAAATTCCGGTAGTAGTTTCCGCTTCGGATAGCTCTTTGTGTGGCGACTACTGCTGTACTTGTGTGCGGTATTGAGTACCTTGCCCCATCTGATCCTGAGTGCATCCTCCACTATCTTGAGCCTCAGCTTTTGCTTTTTCAGGCTACGTGCAGTGGCGACGAGCCTTTGGTGGAGGTTCTGAAGTTCCGGCAATTTGTCTGGTGTGAGGTCGTCCGGGCTATTATCCTTCCCGGGGATTGGTTGTTCGGATTGTACGCCCTGCTTGGACGGATGCTCGACGGCATGTTCATCGTCCGTTGAGTCATCCTGCTCTATGGTTGGGTTTTTGTCGAGGTGGGGCTTGGCCTTGTGCTTACGCCGCCGCTTTGATTGTTTTTCGGGGGAGCGATCTCTGGCCGCATCCTTTTGGTCCTCGTTGTGGTTTCTGTTGCGTGTGTCCACCATGTATACATCGTATGATGAGGTGGTTTTTCGGAGCCCTATAGGCACTGGTTCTTGATCGTCTCCTTCATCGGCGTCCATGCCGTCGATGTCTTCGGAGTCAAAGTCGAGCATGTCGGTTAAATCGTCGACAGTGGCTACGAAGTGATTGGTGGGTGGGCTACAAATTTCTTCGTCGTCCGCATCCCAACCGTGTTGGCCGTAGTCTGGCCAGGGCTCTCCTGACAAAGAGAGAGACTTTAACGAATTCAGGATGTTGCCGAAAGGTGAGTGCCGAAAGACATCCGTGGCGGTGAACTCCAGGACCGGAGCCCAATCGGGCTTAACCGGGAGAGGTGCGGGATTTACGGAGTCCGGATCGGAGTCCGACACCTTGTAGTCATGGGCCTTGCGAGGGACTAGGCGGGTATCCGGCTCTATTGCCGTAGAGATTGCAGTTTCCGGGGCGGCGTCTAACCGTCCGTCCCCGACTGGCGTAGTGGGCTCCGAGCTAATGGTCGGAACGGACACCCGAGCAACGCTCTGGGCGTTGTCCAATGACAGAGCTAAATCGTGCCCATCATGATAGTGCGGCGCGCCCGGTTGTGGCTCGAATCCGTCGAAGATCAAGTCCTCGCGGATCTCGGCCGTGTAGGTTAAGCTTCCAAACCTGACCTGATGGCCAGGGGCGTAGCTTTCGATCTGCTCCGGATGGCCGAACGAGTCGGCCCGCAGTGTGAAGCCGCCGAATACGAAGATCTGTCCGGGGAGAAAAGTCTCATCCCGGACCGCATCGCGATTGACGAGCGAAGAAGCCATCGGGCCTAAAAGGCGACGACACAGAGGAACTCTCAATGAAAGCACCAATGTCGGTGTCAAAACCGGCAGATCTCGGGTAGGGGGTCCCGAACTATGCGTCTAGGCAGATGGTAACATGAGACAAGGGACACGACGTTTTTACCCAGGTTCAGGCCCTCTCGATGGAGGTAAAACCCTACTCCTGCTTGATTAATATTGATGATATGGGTAGTACAAGAGTAGATCTACCACGAGATCGGAGCGGCTAAACCCTAGAATCTAGCCTATGGTATGATTGTTGTTCGTCCTAGGGACTAAAACTCTCCGGTTTATATAGACACGGAGAGGGCTAAGGTTACACAGAGTCGGTTACAATGGGAGGAGATCTTCATATCGTATCGCCAAGCTTGCCTTCCACGCCAAGGAAAGTCCCATCCGGACACGGGACGGAGTCTTCAATCTTGTATCTTCATAGTCCGGGAGTCCGGCCAAAGGCCTCAGTCCGGCCATCCGGACACCCCCTAATCCAGGACTCCCTCAGTCACCATGACAATGTTGAAGATGATGAAGTTCTTCCTCAGATTGAACACAATGTGGTATCATTGCTGTTCTCACGAACATCAAAATCATCAGCATTGGTCGTCCTCTGACGCCAATTGCTCAGGATGCATCATGGGCTGATCGCCCGCAACAACAAGACTCCCCCAGTACTCCCCAACAACAACAAGTCACACCATCCGTGCAAGTTGAAGAGGATGAGGACCTGCCTACTCCATCTCCAAAGGCGTCGCCTGTATTACAAAGGCTTCGCAAAGGACCAAGGCCTCAAGTCCCTCTTCCGAGCGTTCCAGAAGGAGAAGTGCACCATCAACCTGTTGCACGTCAAGTGTTTTCAGAAGCCCCTCCAACTGTGAATGTCTCCGTGTCTGAAGCCCCAGCTGTTGAAGACAATCCGGCTGCATCAGCCAATGACGAACATCAAGAAGAACGTGTCCCTACTCCCCCCATAACTGAAGAAGCTGTTCCTGAAGTGAACGTGTCTGTGCCAGACCCTCCAGCTCATCAAGTGGAGGTTGAAAACATTGAGGCTGCCACCACTAACACGAATGAAGCCAATGACGTAGTCATGGCTGAAGCTAATGTGGAGCCTGCACCAAGCAACCTGCCTGAAGTCAATGCTGCAACTACTCCTGAAGCTTCTGTAGTGCAGCCTGAAGCCACTGTTGCGGCCACTGCTCCTGTTCCGCCACCAAGGCCCTATACAATTGAGCAAGCATACAACCATGGTGAGCTAATCATAGTAAGATGGCCCGTTCTGGTCCCTCCGCCTAATGTCTCTGGTCCTCAGTTTGACTATCACATTGAGCATAGGCCTCAGGTACAGAAACCAAAGCCAAGATTGCCAAGGTTTCCAGGTACTGCCACATCTGTCGGGTCCTTCAATGCAAATGGCTTCAAAAGCCACAACACCTTCTTTGACAGCTCAAAGAACCCCTACACAAGGCCAAGAATATCATCTGATCGTTTCTGGAGTCATCAGCAACGAAGCTATTACTCTTGCGTTCTGTATGATCAAGGGCGCATTTTCCCTCATACGCGCCTCGACACTGAAGCCATTGCTGGACTGCCATGCTTAGAAGAAGCACTTGACTGCTTCCGTGATGCTGGTCTGCTCAGCTTTGTGACAGACAAAGAACATTGGAATGAAGAACTTTTGCTTCAATTCTATGCTACCCTCCACATTCGCGGCTACAACAAAGATACAAAGACATGGGTTCTCGAGTGGATGACAGGAAATGTTCATCATGAACCAAAGCTCTTGACATCATTGAGCTTACAGGCCTATCCACTCCCGGAGAGTTGTATGAACCTGGTTGTCAAAACCACCGCAATGCACTGGAGAGCATCTTCCATAAGCCTGAACCCAACATGAGCCAGATGTTGAGCATGATGAAGCCATTGCCACATGATGCTGAATACCCAAAGGAGTTCTTTGTTGATGACCTTGAGTATCTGTCGCGCTCCATATATCACATCATCAGGCGGACTCTATGGCCGATCAAAGGACATTCATCAGCTGCAAAACTTGAAAGAGCCATGAAGACATTGGTCTTTTACATCCTCAATGGCATCAGCTTCAATGCACAAGATTTGTTCCTTAGGCAACTGGCTGCATCTGGATCTGATCTGTTTGGCCTGAAATTCTATGCTCCATGGGTCATGCGCCTCATCAAGCAACATTCTGCTATCAACTATCAGCCCTCTGCTCACAATCATGTGATCTTTCTACCAGAGGTTGATATGTCAGTTGAAGCCGTATACCCTGAGCCAGCCAAGAAGCCTCTTTGTCTTCAAAATTCTGAACACCAAAGCTTCACTCAGCCCATGGAAGGAGTCCAAGCTGTAACTCGTATCTATCCAATGGCTGGGAACACTCGTCTACCTCATCGTGCGCCAGCTGAAGCTACTGAGAGCACAATTGCTCAAAGGCCTAGGAAGCGCTCTCGTGTCCTAAATGACCGAGAACTTCTTGTGGCACTGCATCAGAAACAAGATAAGCATCACTTTTGGCTCAAGCGTCAGATGCAAAACCTCTTGGTGGATGTAAATCGCATTCGAAATCTTGCCACCAAGAATGCATTTGCCACTCACAAAACTTGTCGGCAATCATGGAAGAGTTTGACCCTGCTCAGTGCTGAAGCAGATCTTCAAGACGAGGGCTTCACTGAAAGATTCAAGTTTGACTTCACTCCTCCACGGAATGCTGTCCTACGAAGAACTCCATCTCTTGAAGACTCTGACTATTCTTCCTCCGCGGCAACTGTGCATGCCAATATGATCGATGATGAAGATGATGCTACCTCACCACCCCCTACTTCTGCACGCATCGACACTGCAACAAGTTCGTCTACACCGCCAAACAACAACGACAACCCTGCTGCTTCAACTACTCCTCATGAGGACGAGTAGATGCTCTAGGTCTTCAAACCTTTTTGGTCATTACTGACAAAAGGGGGAGAAGCATATGAGTTTGATAGTCTTCAAGCGGGTTCATATGGGCGGGTGCTTACATTTTGCCTAGTGTTTACAACTCTTGCTTTTGATACATTTCGTTCTTTGAGTTGTAACACTTAAACTCAATAGTCGTCTGCTACTCATTTGCTCTGTTATGTGTGATGATAACTTCCGCACTTAGATCATTCCGCACTTAGATCATTGTGCAGACGTCCATTTTCCATTATGCATGTCATTCTTTAAGTTATATCATTTCATGCATGATGAATTATCTTCATAAGTTGAAGAGGATCTCCACAAGTACAACCTGCCATGTGCATTTGCATTCCAAAAGCAAATTACTTATATGCACATCTTCAGGGGGAGCCCTTGCCACTTATGAAGACAATACCTTATCCTTTACAATTTCACATACTTCATTCCCGTTGAAAACTTCAACCAGTTTGTTATCAATCACCAAAAAGGGGGAGATTGTAAGTGCATCTAGTGCCACCCCTAGTTGGTTTTGGAGTATTGACGACAAAGTTGGTTGAGGGACTAATGCGTTTGTGAGAATTGCAGGATAACGCAGGTAGTGTCCCTCATTGATTCGGTTTACCTACCGGAGATGACCCCTAAAAATGTATGAAGACATTGAAGACAATGGTGGTATGTGAAGATATTCACATTGAAGACTATGACATGAGAAGACAATGAGTGAAGACTATGGAGCGCGAAGACTGAGTTGTTTCGTTGTTTCCTTTTCTTCTTTGTTGAGTCATAGGAACCACCGTACTGTTAAGTGGGGTCCAAGTGAACAAAGTCAGAGTGACTGAAGTGATGCTCAACCCAAATCCTATGTCTTCGAGCGAAGACAATGAGTGCAAATCTTATCTAGAGCTGGATGAGTCAGCTTTGCTTGTAGCCCAAGTAAAGTTCCCGTGTGTGTTTGAAATCTGACCGTTGGAACACGTATCAGTTCCTTAGTGACCCAGGGTCATTTTGGACATATCAGGCCGGGTTGCCTTGTGGCTATAAATAGCCCACCCCCTACACCATAAATTGGTGGTTGCTCAGAGTTAGTTTACGGCTTTTGTCATTTTGAGAGCAACCCACCTCGAAGTCTTTGAGAGAGAAATCCTTGCGAGGACAAAGCCCAAACACCCAGAGCCAAAGAGTGTTAGGCATAACTGAAGTCTTTCTGTCTGTGTGACCTGAAGACTTATTACACTTGAGGACTGTGTATCCTCCAGCTGGTTAGGCGTCGCGTTCTGAGCATCCAAGAGTCATTGTGGATCGCCGGTGAACGAAGTCTGTGAAGGTTCGGAAGTCTACCTTGAAGACTTACCAGAGTGATTGGGCAAGGATTGTGTGTCCTTAGCTCAAGGGGAATAAGGTGAAGACGCGGTCTTCTGAGTTGAATCTCAGCCTTCCTAACCAGACGTACAGTTGTCACAGCAACTGGAACTGGTCCAACAAATCCTGTGTCTTCAACAAGTGACTGGTTCTATCCCTTCCCTCCTTTACTTTGAGTTTGTCTTCGTGAAGTCATTGCTTAATTGTCTTATCTGTTTGACTTCATTGCTTGACTACTATCGTTGATTGGCTTCATACTATCTTCCATCCTGATCCTTACTACCTTGCTGCTATTAGTCTTTGTACATTCACAATTATTGCATACTTGACTATGGCTTGCTTGTTGTAGTTTATCTTCCGCTGCATATCAATTAGGTCATTTCTATTGTTTGTCTTTGAAACTTCCATGTTTTGAAGACTTGGATAAAAATCGCCTACTCACCCCCCCTCTAGTCGATAACTAGCACTTTCAGCGAGTACGACTCCATCAACCGCGTTCTAGTAACGCTTCGACTTAGCGATCTTCAAGGGTATGAAGATGCACTCCCTCTCTCTCTTGTTGCTAGCATCTCCTAGATTGATCTTGGTGACACGTAGGAAATTTTGAATTATTACTATGTTCCCCAACAGATATGTATTATGAGTTATGTGTTTTTGAGGAGCGAAGTTTGTTCGGAGTCCCGGATGAGATCATGGACATGACGAGGAGTCTCAAAATGGTCGATACATAAATATTAATATATTGGACGGCTATATTCGGACACCGGAAGTGTTCCAGAAAGTTTCGGATAAAACCGGAGTGCCGGAGGGGTTACGGGAACCCCCCGGGGAACTAATGGGCCACATTGGGCCTTAGTGGAGAGAGAGAGGAGCGGCCAGGGCAGGCCGCACGCCCCCTCCCCTTGAGTCTGAATTGGACTAGGGAAGGGGGGGGGGCGACGTCCCCCTTTCCTACTCCCTCACCCTCTCCTTCCTTTGCCCTCTCTCCCTCTTGGTGGAATCCTACTAGGACTAGTAGTCCTAGTAGGACTCCCCTCTTGGGGTGCGCCCTAAGGGCCGGCCAGCATCCCCCCTTGCTCCTTTATATACAAGGGCAGGGGGCACCCTAGAACACACAAGTTTCTCTTAACCGTGTGCGGTGCCCCCCTCCACAGTTACACACCTCGATCATACCATCATAGTGCTTAGGCAAAGCCCTGCGTCGGTAGCATCATCATCACCGTTGCCACACTGTCATGCTGATAGAACTCACCCTCATCCTCAACTGGATCAAGAGCACGAGGGACGTCATCGAACTGAACGTGTGCTGAACGCGGAGGTGCCATACATTCGGTACTTGATCGATTGAATCGCGAAGAAGTTCGACTACATCAACCACATTATGGAAATGCTTCCGCTTTCGGTCTACGAGGGTACGTGGACACACTCTCCCCTCTCGTTCCTATGCATCACCTAGATAGATCTTGCGTGGTCGTAGGAATTTTTTTGAAACTACCGCGTTCCCCAACAATGGCATCCGAGCCAGGTCTATTCATAGATGTTTTATGCACGAGTAGAACACAAAGAGTTGTGCGCGATAATAGTCATACTGCTTACCACCAACGTCTTACTTTGATTCGGGGGTATTGTTGGATTAAGCGGCCCGGACCGACATTACATGACCACATTCATGAGGCTGGTTCAACGGACGTGCTTTTGCACATACGTGGCTGGCGGGTGTCCGTTTCTCCAACTTTAGTTGAATCGGGTTTGACTATGCCGGTTCTTGTTGAAGGTTAAAACATCACACTTGACAAAAAATCATTGTGGTTTTGAAGCGTAGGTAAGAACTGTTCTTGCTAGAAGCCCGTAGCAGCCACGTAAAACTTGAAACAACAAAGTAGAGGACGTCTAACTTGTTTTTCAGGGCTTGCTGTGATGTGATATGGTCAAGGCATGATGTGATATAAATTGTTGTATGAGATGATCATGTTTTGTAACAAAGTTATCGGCAACTGGTAGGAGCCATATGGTTATCGCTTTATTGTATGCAATGCAATCACAATGTAACTGTTTTACTTTATCACTAAGCGGTAGCGATAGTCATAGTAACAATAGTTGGTGAGACAACAACGATGCTATGATGGAGATTAAGGTGTCGCGCCGGTGACGATGGAGATCATGACGATGCTTCAGTGATGGAGATCATGAGCACAAGATGATGATGGCCATATCATGTCACATATTTTGATTGCATGTGATGTTTATATTTTTATGCATCTTATTTTGCTTAGTACGACGGTAGCATTATAAGATGATCCCTTACTAAATTTCAAGGTATAAGTGTTCTCCCTGCGTATGCACCGTTGCTACAGTTCGTCGTGCCAAGACACCATGTGATGATCGGGTGTGATAAGCTCTACGTTCACATACAACGGGTGCAAGTCAGTTTTGCACACGCAGAATACTCGGGTTAAACTTGACGAGCCTAGCATATGCAGATATGGCCTCGGAACACTGGAGATCGAAAGGTCGAGCGTGAATCATATAGTAGATATGATCAACATAGTGCTGTTCACCATTGAAAACTACTTCATCTCACGTGATGATCGGACATGGTTTAGTTGATTTAGATCACGTGATCATTTAGATGACTGGAGGGATGTCTATCTAAGTGGGAGTTCTTAAGTAATATGATTAATTGAACTTCAATTTATCATGAACTTAGTCCTGATAGTATTTTGCAAGTTATGTTGTAGATCAATAGCTCGTGTTATAGCTTCCCTATGTTTTTATATGTTCCTAGAGAAAACTAACTTGAAAGATGATAGTAGCAATGATACAGACTGGGTCCGTGATCTGAGGTTTATCCTCATTGCTGCACAGAAGAATTATGTCCTTGAGGCACCGCTAGGTGACAGACCTATTGCAGGAGCAGATACAGACGTTATGAATGTTTGGCTAGCTCAATATGATGTCTACTTGATAGTTTAGTGCACCATGCTTTAAGGCTTAGAACCAGGACTTCAAAAACGTTTTGAAACGTCACAGAGCATATGAGATGTTCCAAGAGCTAAAATTGGTATTTCAGAGTCATGCACGTTCAAGAGGTATGAGACCTCTGACAAGTACTTTGCCTAAAAGATGGAGGAGAATTGCTCAACTAGTGAGCATGTGGTCAGAATGTCTGGGTACTACAATTACTTGAATCAAGTGGGAGTTAATCTTCCAGATAAGATAGTGATCGACAAAGTTCTCTAGTCACCATTGTCGGGTGGTAGGTGCGACATATGCCAACAGGTGGCTTATCATTGTGGGAGCCAGTAAGACATCGCCGGTGCCTGGAAACGGGATAAGGCGAAGACATGCACGCCGGTGAATCTTACCCAGGTTTGGGGCTCTCCATGGAGATAACACCCCTAGTCCTGCTCTGCGGGGTCTCGGCATGATCACTAGATCGAGATAAGTAGCTACAAGAGGCTCCATGAGCTGTTCGGCTAGAGGAAGAAGAAGGGCAAGGCTAGCTCTCCTATTCTCTCTATGTGGTGTCTAAAACTCTCAGAGATCAACCCTTTGCATGGGTGCCCTGGGGGGTTAATATAGGCCTACCCCCAAGGGTACAATGGTAATCCGGCTGGGCGTGGGTCCAGGCTGTCAGTGTCTGTAGCCGCCGGCTTCTCCGCCGGCTGCTCGGGCCCACCGACTGGTGGGTCCCGCCGGCTGCCGGCCTCTTTGCCGACAGGCTGGGCCCACTGCCTCGGGGTCTTGTCAGCTGCTGGTTACTGTTGCTTTGCTCCTGGTGACGATGGCTTTGTCGGGGTAAGCATGGCTACAGTGCCGCCGCCTGGCGGGCTTTCACTGTAGCCTTACCCCATCTTATCTGTTTAATGGCGCACAAATTCCCAGGGTGGGGGTGAGCCGACTGTCGGGAGCCGACTTCTCCCCCAGGCCGACTTGTAGAGCTCGGCCACCTTCTGGTATCTCTCTGGCAATAGGGGCCCACCGCCTGCAGGCCGTACTGACAGCTTATAGTGGGTGATGTCATGGTCAACATGGCAACAGTGCAGCGCCGGACGGGGAGTGGCCGCCCCGTATGGCGCACTGTGGCCATGCTTGCTCCTGGATTCGGGGGTGACAGGCTTCACTGTAGCCACGCCCCATCTTGTCGCTGTTATGTGGGTGCAGACTTCGAGGGTGTGAGTCGGGCCGCCTGCTAAGAGCCGACCCTCTGATGGCCGGCTGCTAGGTGTCGGCCCTCGTCAGGAGGACTCGCAGAAGAAGGCGGCCCTATGTCTTGGATGTTTTGAGGCCTCAACCGGCCCGATATTTTTTAAAGATCCAGGGGGAGCTGGTTAGGCTACCCATGGCCATTTACTCCGACAGTAGTCCCCGAAGCTAGCCGGGCTTCGTGGCTGAAAGGGGGACGAGAAGCCGGTGCAGCTTCCTATTTTGAACAGCCGGCAGCTAGGAGCCAGCCTTGATCAGACGCGCCGTCTGGAAAGGTTTGGAGTTCGAAGGCGGGAACCGGCTAGCGCATGCGCCGGGCGGCGGGCCGTCCACCTGCCGGCCGCGTGCCACATTGCACCCTTAAGCTGGTTCAGCCTGCCAGCCCACACGCGTGATGAGACGTCGCTGCAGGCCTGGGCCCGCCACCACCGTGCCTCGGCCCACACGCGGATTCTCTGTGGCCGAGGCGGATGGTTTGCCTTCCAGTGGCGGTTGCCACGCGCTTTTAAGGCGCAATAATCGCGGGTCATGGGGGGAGTGGGCGCAGTTAATCCCGCGTCCCCCACGTCCCACCCCCTCGGCTTCGTCGCGCCGTGACTATAAGTAGGGGGAGGAGGGGGAGCTGCAGACGCACGCGCGCTCGACTCCCACTCTGCCATTCTCTTCTTTCTTCGTCTTCTCTCCGCCACTGCTGCCGCTCTGCTTCTTAGGCGACCTTGCAGCACCGCAACCTTTCCGTTGTGAGGGTGTGCTTCCACCATGTTTGCGCCTTCTCCGTCGAGCTCTCACCGCCATGGCACGCGCTGGGGCTTGGGATGGCTCCAATGTCCATGAGGACCACATCAACTTCCTCCGTAAGACGGGGCGGCTGCCCGGCGAAGATTATGTGTTGGGCGCCTTGTGCCGGAGCGGGAGATCTCGCCGGTGCCGGAGGAGGGCGAGTGGGTCATCTTCCGCTCGCACTGCCTGCGCGGCTTCGGCCTTCCGGCGAGCGGTTTCCTCCGCTCCTTCCTCGACTTCTACAACCTCCAGCTGCACCACCTCACCCCGAACACGGTGGTGCTATTGTCCGTCTTCGTCACTTTGTGCGAAGGCTTCCTCGGCGTCCTCCGCACCATCGAGCTCTAGGGGGAGTTCTTCTACTCCAAGCTCGGCACTATCGCCAAGGGCGTGCCAGCTCAGTGCGGCGCCTTCATCGCGGTGCGGAAGCTGGTGGCTGACAACCCCTTACCGCCTATCATGCTGATCCAGTCGGTGAAGATGTGGCAACAGTCCTACTTCTATGTGAAGAGCATCTTCCCGCAAGGCGACATGGTCAATCTGCCGGCTTATGTAGCCGGCCCGCCGACTCGGAGGCGGCCCAACTGGTCCTATCGGGCCGGGTTGCTGTCGCCTTGTGGAGCCGCTGCCATCGCGAGGCTCCGGGTGTTGATCAGGTCGGAGGGCCTGACTGGGCCCGACTTGCTCACCGCCTTCGTGGCGCGCTGGGTGCTTCCGCTCTAGGGCCGGCCTCACCCGATCTGTCAGATGAGTGGGAACCTCAACCCCAGCCGGCTATGCACCAAGGAGATGCCTCACGACGAGGTAGCTCACATGGTGAACTACCTTGCCAACAGCAAGCTTCCGGCGGAGTGGCAGTTCGACAAGGAGCCGTACTCGCGCGCCAACCACCCGCCTATGGTGGGTTTACTCTTCTTCTCTTTTTCTTCTGTTGCCGAGTTCTCCTTGGCTGACTTGACCAATCGGCTTATCCAACAAAGCCCCCTTATCCAGCCGGCAGCCGGCACTGCGGGGCCGGAGTGCAAATATCTCCCTGACCGGACGGAGAGCAACGTGGACGACCCTGACTTGTGGGCGGCTGCCTTGGACGACAACGCCGTGGGAGGAGGTGGCGAAGTAGGCGGCTCTGGACTCAGAGCCGGCCTTGGAGATTGGCCGGATGATGACGAGGGGGAAGTCGCCCTGCGTCGCTAGCCCGCGTCCGACCAGCCGGGCGGGAGCTCAGCTGCCGCTCCGGCCGCCCGAGGCGGCGTGGCGAAGCGCCGGGCCACGTCGAATCTGTTTGGCAGCCGGCCAAAGAAGCCCAAGGGCTCGGCAGCGGCGACCAAGTGGGAGGAAGCGGCCGCGAAGGCTACCCGCTTCCGCAAGGTGGTGAAGGAGCCGCAGACGGTTTCTGCATAAGTGTCGACTCCCTCATGTGCTCTTTCTTTCCTCTTGTTATTTTCTTCTGATTTTCTTGGTCTTTGCCTTGTAAACAGAGCTCCACTCTCCCTTGAGCGGACTACTGCCGCCTCCTTGGTCGGAGCGACAAGCGGCTCCACCAGCACCCGCCATGTGGACTCTCGCGCCGAGCTTCAGGCGGCAACAGAGCGGAACACGCGGGAGGCGTGGGAGGAGCGAGAGGCGAAGAAGTAGAGGGCGGCTGCCGCCAAGGAGGCACATGAGGCGGCAGAGGAGACGGCAAGGGCGCAGGCCGACGTGGCGGCTAAGGCCCAGGCGGATGCTGTGGCTGCAACGCAGGTGGAGGAGGCACTGCACAACCAGCCCCCACAGCTTGTCATTCCCCTCCGCTTTGTGGCGCCGGAGGTCTTGGTGGTGCCACCGGAGGGAGCCAGCGGCGACCAGCCGGTGATGGAGAGGGAGGAGAGGGAGGCGGCTCCGTCAGTGCCGACTGGGGCGGACCAAGGCGGCCAGCTAGCGCGCCGCCCGTGCACCCAGCAGGAGGTGAGCCGGCTGCAGGGGCGGACCTTGTGGTCTGGTCCCCGACACGCCAGTGTGCAGGGAAGGCGACTTCGGTGCCGAATCCAAAGGGGGCCGCGGGCTCGAGCACGTCGGCCCAAGATACGGAGACGGCAAGCGTCAGCTCACTGAGGTGGACGCCGGGTGGCGGGACGGCCATGCTGAATGCGGCAGCACAAGATGTACGGAACCGGCTTTAGTCCCAGGCCGCCGTGCTGAAGCAGTACAACCAAGAGTTCCTGGCGACATGGTCAACCATCCGGGTAAGCTTCTCGCTTTTTTCTTTTGCTTATTGCTCTTGAATTCTTTCGTGGGGGCGCGTCAGCGCACCCAGTGGGTGTAGTCCCTGAGTTTCGAGTCGGCTGCTGAGCAGGCGGTTTCGAACTTCATAGCAGGCCTCGGGTGCTAACTTGTTTTTGTTTGTTTGTCCGTACCTTTTTTGCTGGATTATCACAACCTCTGTGCGGCCGCCTTCAACTCCCACACCTAGGAGCTGACTCAAAAGACTGCCGACCTATCGGAGAGAAAGAGTAAGTGCTCCATCCTCTGTCTCTCGTGGGGGCGCGTCAGCGCACCCACTGGGTGTAGTCCCCGAGATTCGGGCCGACTGCTGAGCAGTCGGGCCGGATCTTTCCTGGCGACCTCTTTCTTATTGTTTTTTTTCTTCTTTGCCATTTCTGCAGAGGCCAACACCGACCTGCGACAACAACTGGGCGAGGCCCAGACTGCCCTGCGTGTCAAGGAGGTTGAATGCAACGCCTTGGTTTAGGAGCGTGACCGCCTGACCAAGAAGTTGGTCGACCAGGAGGAGAGCCACAAGGCGGCCCAGAAGGCGGTGAAGGACAACGAGGCTGCCCTCCAAGCCGAGTACGAGACCGAGGCGGCACACTGGGCCGAGTCGAGGCAGGCGCTGAGCGAGGGCTACAGCCAGATCGAAGACCTGGTTGATGGTAATCGGCCTTCTTCTTCATCCATTTCTTGCCACCTTCTGCCTGGTCCGACTTCTGACTTTGTATTTTTTCTCTTTTCCTTTCTCTTTTGCGTAGTGTACTTCCCCGGCTATTCTGTTGCCGCCAGCCAGGTCATCGAAGCCCATCGCAACGCACAGAGGCAGGAGATGTCTACTACACAACCTTCTTCTTGTAGACGTTGTTGGGCCTGCAAGTGCACAGGTTTGTAGGACAGTAGCAAATTTCCCTCAAGTGGATGACCTAAGGTTTATCAATCCGTGGGAGGCGTAGGATGAAGATGGTCTCTCTCAAACAACCCTGCAACCAAATAACAAAGAGTCTCTTGTGTCCCCAACACACTTAATACAATGGTAAATTGTATAGGTGCACTAGTTCGGCGAAGAGATGGTGATACAAGTGCAATATGGATGGTAGATAAAGGTATTTGTAATCTGAAATTATAAAAACAGCAAGGTAACTAATGATAAAAGTGAGCGTAAACGGTATTGCAATGCTTGGAAACAAGGCCTAGGATTCATACTTTCACTAGTGCAAGTTCTCTCAACAATAATAACATAGATAGATCATATAACAATCCCTCAACATGCAACAAAGAGTCACTCCAAAGCTACTAATAGCGGAGAACAAACGAAGAGATTATGGTAGGGTATGAAACCACCTCAAAGTTATTCTTTCGGAATAATCTATTCAAGAGTTCGTACTAGAATAATACCTTAAGACACAAATCAACCAAAACCCTAATATCACCTAGATACTCCATTGTCACCTCAAGTATCCGTGGGCATGATTATACGATATGCATCACAAAATCTCAGATTCATCTATTCAACCAACACAAGGTACTTCAAAGAGTGCCCCAAAGTTTCTACCGGAGAGTCAAGAACATGTGCCAACCCCTATGCATAGGTTCATGGGCGGAACCCACAAGTTGGTCACCAAAACATACATAAAGTGGCACATGATATCCCATTGTCACCACAGATAAGCACGACAAGACATACATCAAGTGTTCTCATAAAAGACTCAATCCGATAAGGTAACTTCAAAGGGGAAAACTCAATTCATCACAAGTGAGTAGAGGGGGAGAAACATCATATGATCCAACTACAATAGCAAAGCTCGGGATACATCAAGATCGTGCCATAGAGGGAACACGAGAGAGAGAGAGAGAAAGAGAGAGAGATCAAACACATAGCTACTGGTACATACCCTCAGCCTCGAGGGTGAACTACTCCCTCCTCGTCATGGAGAGTGCCGAGATGATGAAGATGGCCACCGGTGATGGGTTCCCCCTCCGGCAGGGTGCCGGAACGGGCTCCCAAGAGGTTTTTGGTGGTTACAGAGGCTTGCGACGGCGGAACTCCCGATCTATCTTGATATTTGATGTTTTTAGGGTACGTAGGCTTATATAGGCGAAAGAAGTCGGTCGGGAGGTGCTCGAGGGGCCCACGAGACAGGGGGGCACGCCCAGTAGGGGGGGTGCCCTCCTATCTCCTGGCCTCCTCGAGGGTCTTCTGACGTGAACTAGAAGTCTCCTGGGTGATATTCTTCCCAAAAATAACGCTGCCGAAGGTTTCATTCCGTCTGGACTCCGTTTGATATTCCTTTTCTTCGAAATACTGAAACAGGCAATAAAACAACAATATGGGACGGGCCTACGGTTAATAGGTTAGTCCCAAAAGTAATATAAAAGTGTATAATAAAGCCCATAATCATTCAAAACAGATAATAAAATAGCATGAATGCTTCATAAATTATAGATACGTTGGAGACGTATCAGCATCCCCAAGCTTAATTCCTACTCGTCCTCGAGTAGGTAAATGATAAAAGAAAGAATTTATGAAGGGGGAATGCTAGAGGTGCACAAGTTTGATCAATGATAATTTCAATCACCTTTTCTAGCATGTTTATATGTCATAACAGTAGTTCATCTCATAAAACTTTTCATAACTAGTAACAAGCAATTCACATGTGAAAGCATAGACCATAAACTTTCTTGAAAACTAGCAAACTTCATTCTTAGTCATCAAACAATTGCAATTCATCTTAATTTCAGGAAGAGTCTATGTCAGAGCTTTGATTTAGAAAACTTCACATACTCAACTATCATATAGTCTTCTACAATTGCTAACACTCACGCAATACTTGTGGTTATGAAGCTTTAATCAGACACAGAGAAAGATTGGGGCTTATAATGTTGCCTCCAAACATATTCACCTTTGGGTGATGTCAACAATAATAGTTCATGCAAACGTACATCCAATTGGATATATATATCAGGATCACCCCACCACGAAGTGCTTGCCAAAGTATAAAATGAAAAAGGGAAAGGTGAAGATCACCTTGACTCTTGCATAAAGTAAAAGACATAAAGTAAAAGATAGACCCTTCTCAGAGTGAAGCAGAGGTTGCCATGCGCTTTTAGGGTTAGATACACAAAATCTTAATGCGAAAGAACGTCACTTTATATTACCCCTTGTATATGGACCTTTATTATGCAGTATGTCGCTTTTATTGCTTCCATAACAAGATCGTACAAAGTTTATTTTCTCCGCATAATAAGTCATGCATATTTAGAGAGACATTTTTATTGCGTGCACCGATGACAACTTACTTGAAGGATCTTAATCAATCCATAGGTAGGTATGGTGGACTCTCATGGCAAAACTGGGTTTAAGGATATTTGGAAGCACAAGTAGTATCTCTACTTGGTGCTAGGAATTTGGCTAGCATGAGGGGGAAAGGCAAGCTCAACATGTTTGAATGACCCATGACAATATACTTTAACTGAGATGCGAGAAAACATAACCCATTACGTTGTTTTCCTTGTCCAACATAAACTCTTTAGCATGTCATACTTAATGAGTGCTCACAATTATAAAAGATGTCAATGATAATATATTTATATGTGAAATCTCTCTTCCTTCAATATTCTTTCATGAATTGTTCAAATGACCAATACAATGCTTGCTAACCGTCAATAAATTTATAACCTCTACTTCTTAGACGTGAAGTCATTTCTACCCATGGGATAAGCAAATGAGACATATATAATTTCAGATTTATGACAATCAACTCATTCAACCATTTACTCGTAGGATATAAGTGAAGCACACGAGTAAATGACAAACTACTCCAACAAGATATAAGTGAAGATCAATGAGTAGCTAAATAATTATGCAACTATGTGAAGACTCTCTCTCATTTAAGAATTTTAGATCTTGGTATTGTATTCATGCATCAAGAAAAACAAAGTAAAATGACATTGCAAGGATAGCACAACTCATGTGAAGAAGCAAAAACTTAGGTTCAACCGATACTAACCGACAATTGTTGAAGAAGAAAGGTGGGATGCCAACCGGGGCATCCCCAAGCTTAGATGCTTGAGACTTCTTGAAATATTATCTTGGGGTGGCTTGGGCATCCCCAAGATTGAGCTTTTGTGTCTCCATAATTCCTCTCATATCATGGTTTCTCTTTTTATCAAAAGCTTCATCCACACCAAACTCAACAAGAACTCGTGAGATAGGTTAGTATAAACCAATGCAAAACCTTATCATTTTCTACTGTAACAAATTACTAACATTATTATTCAACATTGCATGGTAAATGTCTCTGCATATTTAACACTCCTATCCTCAAATAGAATCATTTAACAATCAAACATATGCAAACAATGCAACCATAACAGCAATCTGCCAATCCCTGACTCCAAAAATTATGAGAGAAAATTCCCACTGTAATAAATTTATCAGAACTTAATATGCAAAAAGATTCAACATTATACCATTATCTTTTTTTTTCTAGGGAATTTTTGCAACAGCGGTAAACTTTCTTTTTTCAAACAGCAACATGTATACTAGCAAAATAAGCATGGCAAAGGCTATCCTTGACATTTTTTATTGAAAATAAAGATGCAAAACACTAACCTAAATAACAGAAAGCAAATACTAACAAAATAAAATGACACTCCAAGCAAAACACATATCATGTGGTGAATAAAAATATAGTTCCAAGTAAAGTTACCGATGAACGAAGACGAAAGAGGGAATGCCTTCCGGGGCATCCCCAAGCTTAGTTGCTTGGTTGTCCTTGAATATTACCTTGTGGTGCCATGGGAATCCCCAAGCTTAGGCTCTTTCCACTCCTTATTCCATAGTCCATCGAATATTTACCCAAAACTTGAAAACTTCAACCACACAAAACTTAAAAAAAAACTCGTAAGCTCCGTTAGTAAAAAGAAAACAAACCACCACTTTAAGGTACTGTAATGAACTCATTATTTATTTATATTTGTGTTAAACCTACCGTATTACAACTTATCTATGGTTTATACCCTTACATACTAGCCATAGATTCATGAAAATAAGCAAACAACACAATGAAAACAGAATCTGTCAAAAACAGAACAGTCTGTAGTAATCTGTATCAAACGTATACTTCTGGAACCACAAAAATTATGAAATAAATTGTTGGACCTGAGGGATTAGTCTATTAATCATCTTCAAAAAGAATCAACCTAAAAGCACTCACTGGTAAAAAGTGGCAGCTAATCTCGTGAGCGCTAAAGTTTCTGTTTTTCACAGCAAGATCATAAAGACTTCACCCAATTCTTCCCAAAGGTTCTACTTGGCACTTTATTGAAACAAAATCTATAAAACATGATTACTACAGTAGCATAATCATGTGGACACACAAAAACAGTAAGGATAAATATTGGGTTGTCTCCCAACAAGCGCTTTTCTTTAATGCCTTTCTAGCTAGGCATGATGATGACAATGATGCTCACATAAAAGATAAGAATTGAAACATAAAGAGAGCATCATGAAGAATATGACTAGAAAATTTAAGCCTAACCCACTTCCTATGCATAGGGATTTTGTGAGCAAACAACTTAGGGGAACAATAATCAACTAGCATAGGAAGGTAAAACAAGCATAGCTTCAAAATTTTCAACACATAGAGAGGAAACTTGATATTATTGCAATTCCTAAAAGCATATGTTCCTCTCTCATAATAATTTTCAGTAGCATCATGAATGAATTCAACAATATAACCAGCACCTAAAGCATTCTTTTCATGATCTACTAGCATAGAAAATTTACTACTCTCCACATAAGCAAATTTATTCTCATGAATAATAGCGGGAGCAAACTCAAGAAAATAACTATCATGTGAGGCATAATCCAATTGAAAACTAAAATCATGATGACAAGTTTCATAGTTATTTTTATTCTTTATAGCATACAAGTCATCACAATAATCATCATAGAGAGCAACTTTGTTCTCATAATCAATTGGACCCTCTTCCGAAATAGTGTAATCATCACTAAATAAAGTTGACACTCTTCCAAATCCACTTTCAAGTTCATCACAATAAGATTCAATATCCTCCAAAATAGTGGGATCAATACTACCTAAAGTTGACACTCTTCCAAACCCACTTTCATCAATATAATCATCATAAATAGGAGGCATGCTTTCATCATAGTAAATATTCTCATCAAAACTTGGGGGACAAAAAATATCATGTTCATCAAACATGGCATCCCCAAGCTTGTGGCTTTGCATATCATTAGCACCATGGGTATTCAAAAAGTCCGTACTAACAACATTGCAATCATGTCATCATTCAAAGATTTAGTGACAAACATTTTATAGATTTCTTCTCCTAGCACTTGAGCACAATTTTTCTTACCATCATTCTCACGAAAGATATTAAAAAGATGAAGCGTATGAGACAAACTCAATTCCATTTTTTTGTAGTTTTCTTTTATAGACTAAACTAGTGATAAAACAAGAAACAAAAAGATTTGATTGCAAGATCTAAAGATATACCTTCAAGCACTCACCTCCCTGGCAACGGCGCCAGAAAAGAGCTTAGTTGACAGGGTGTGAGTGTCGTTTACCTAGCCTCCCCGGCAACGGCACCAGAAAAGAGATTGATGTCTACTACACAACCTTCTTCTTGTAGACGTTGTTGGGCCTGCAAGTGCACATGTTTGTAGGACAGTAGAAAATTTCGCTCAAGTGGATGACCTAAGGTTTATCAATCCGTGGGAGGCATAGGATGAAGATGGTCTCTCTCAAACAACCCTGCAACCAAATAACAAAGAGTCTCTTGTGTCCCCAACACACCCAATACAATGGTAAATTGTATAGGTGCACTAGTTCGGCGAAGAGATGGTGATACAAGTGCAATATGGATGGTAGATAAAGGTATTTGTAATCTGAAATTATAAAAACAGCAAGGTAACTAATGATAAAAGTGAGCGTAAACGGTATTGCAATGCTTGGAAACAAGGCCTAGGGTTCATACTTTCACTAGTGCAAGTTCTCTCAACAATAATAACATAGATAGATCATATAACAATCCCTCAACATGCAACAAAGAGTCACTCCAAAGCTACTAATAGCGGAGAACAAACGAAGAGATTATGGTAGGGTACGAAAGCACCTCAAAGTTATTCTTTCGGATCAATCTATTCAAGAGTTCGTGCTAGAATAACACCTTAAGACACAAATCAACCAAAACCCTAATGTCACCTAGATACTCCATTGTAACCTCAAGTATCCGTGGGCATGATTATATGATATGCATCACACAATCTCAGATTCAACTATTCAACCAACACAAAGTACTTCAAAGAGTGCCCCAAAGTCTCTACCGGAGAGTCAAGAACGTGTGCCAACCCCTATGCATAGGTTCATGGGCGGAACCCGCAAGTTGGTCACCAAAACATACATCAAGTGGCACATGATATCCCATTGTCACCACAGATAAGCACGGCAAGACGTACATCAAGTGGTCTCATAAAAGACTCAATCCGATAAGGTAACTTCAAAGGGGAAAACTCAATTCATCACAAGTGAGTAGAGGGGGAGAAACATCATAAGATCCAACTACAATAGCAAAGCTCGGGATACATCAAGATCGTGCCATAGAGGGAACACGAGAGAGAACACGAGAGAGAGAGAAATCAAACACATAGCTACTGGTACATACCCTCAGCCTCGAGCGTGAACTACTCCCTCCTCGTCATGGAGAGCGTCGGGATGATGAAGATGGCCACTGGTGATGGGTTCCCCCTCCGGCAGGGTGCCGGAACGGGCTCCCAAGAGGTTTTTGGTGCCTACAGAGGCTTGCGGCGACGGTAGTCCCGATCTATCTTGACATTCGATGTTTTTAGGGTACGTAGGCCTATATAGGCGAAAGAAGTTGGTCGGGAGGTGCTCCAGGGGCCCACGAGACAGGGGGGCGTGCCCAGTAGGGGGGGCGCCCTCCTATCTCCTGGCCTACTCGAGGGTCTTCTGACATGAACTCCAAGTCTCCTGGGTGATATTCTTCCCAAAAATAATGCTGCCGAAGGTTTCATTCTATTTGGACTCCGTTTGATATTCCTTTTCTTCGAAATACTGAAACAGGTAATAAAACAGCAATATGGGCTGGGCCTCCAGTTAATAGGTTAGTCCCAAAAGTAATATAAAAGTATATAATAAAGCCCATAATCATTCAAAACAGATAATAAAATAGCATGAATGCTTCATAAATTATAGATACGTTGGAGACGTATCAGCAGGCTGGCGGTGAGATTGCGCTGGATGCTCGCCGGTCGTTCAAGGAGCAGCTCCTGGCCATCCAAGCCCGTCTCCAGCCGGCTCACCGCGTGCTCCACCGCCTTCAGCGTGTTGGAGCCCAAGTGTTGTCTGCCCTCTGGCCTGGCGAGGTGATTCCCCGCACACCTAGTTAGACTGCCGACTGGCTGGAGGTGGCGGTTGGCCGCCTCGAGGCCTGGAAGGCTTCTGCAGCTAGGGCAGGCACTAGGCAGGCGCTGGAGTTCGTCCGAGTGTGGTATCCCGGGCTAGAGTTGACCCAGTTGGCCACGTGGCGGCAGGAGGCCAACGAGGAGCTGGAGGCGGTGCGGCCGGCTATCATCCAGCGTGCCTCGGCAATCGCCGAGTACACCGACACCATCACCTTTGTCCCCGAACTGAATGACGACGGCGTTGCTCTGCCAGAGGAGTGCTTCGGACTGAACCCGACGGTTGGTGAAGACTCGGCGGAGGAGATTGACTCCAGTGACGAGGGCGAGGAGGAGGAGGAAGAGGATGGATAAGATGCCGCGCTGGATGATGGAGCGGTCGACCGGCCTCAGCTTGACCATGCCTCCAGCAATGAGGAACGCACAAGCGCGCCGCCTGCCGCTGGTGATGATCAAGCCGAGACTCGCCAGCCGGCCACTCCTCCAGCCAGCACCGTTGTCTCCACCGAGCTGCCCAACTCGCCTGTTGCGCCTTTGGCCTGAACCGCCATCTTTATCTTTTGCATTCCTGTTCGTTACTCTTTGAACAATACTTGTTAAATTCGTGCAGTTCCACCCACTGGGGTTGTATTCAGACTAAGTTGAATGTCGGCCCTTCGAAGGCCTTTTGTGTAAATATAATCTTGCATGTGTTTGGCTTCCGACTGTTCTTGCTTTTCATCCTTTTCGGCTGTTTCCTTTTCCGCCCTCCCTTGGTCGCCACCTTCCCAGCTGGACAGCTGCTCTGCAGTCTGTGGCTGGGAAAGTACTTGGCCGTGTGGGAGGGCAAGTACTTTAGCTTTCTTAGATTTGTAGCAAGCTGAGTGGGAAGCCGACCAGCCGATTGTTTTAACAGTCGGTTGGCAGGGTGGGGAGCCGGCTTGTGTTATGTAAGCCCATTGGTCCTTAGCAGTTTTTCGTGTGGGCATCCTTTCCTGCCTTTAACTCTTGTCAGTCGAGCAGTCGATTCTGCGAGCTGCGACTTCTGGCAAGAGAGGGCTTAGGTGTCGGCACACTACTTGTCTGACTGCAGGTGGAACTTAACATAATTCAAGGCGGCAAGTCCCCGGGCCGACTAGTCGAACCCGGTGCGGACAGAAAAACAAATGTGATAGCACATTCATAGGCATGATACTCATCATATAGATAAAAGAGGGTAGTCCCCGAGTGCTCCTCGGGGAGCCTGATGTCCTATACTTAATACAAAAGATAGCATGGTACATACTACATTTAACTATAAAATCTTCGGAGGAGATTGGCATTCCATGGTCGTTCCGACTCCTTGCCGGAATCATCTCTCTTGCGCGCCTTGGGCTTTTGTGCGTCAATCGGGTAGTAGGAGTTATTGCCCAAGGCCTTGTTGATGATGAAGGGGCCTTCCCAAGGGGCCGAGAGCTTGTGCTGGCCGGCTGTTCGCTGGATCAGCCGGAGCACAAGATCGCCCTCTTGGAAGGATCTTGGCTTGACCTTCCGGTTGTGGTAACGGCGCAAACCCTGCTGGTAGATTGCGGACCGGTTGAGTGCTAATAGCCGGCCCTCTTCTAGCAGGTCAACACCGTCTTCTCGCGCTTCCTTGGCCTCCACTTCCGTGTACATGGTGACTCAAGGTGAGTCAAACTCGATGTCAGTTGGGATGACAGCCTCAACACCGTATACAATGAAGAAAGGAGCTCCAAAGGACGGCCGGCAGCTCCTCGAGCCAGTAGTCGGCAGAGCGCTCCAGGGGTACGACTAGTCGGGGCTTGATGCCGGACAAGATGAGGCAGTTTGCTCGCTCGATTTGGCCATTTGACTACAGGTGGGCAACAAACGCTAAGTCCAGTCGGATGCCCTGTGTCGCTGATACATCTCCAACGTATCTATAATTTATGAAGTATTCATGCTATATTACTATCTATTTTGAATGATTATGGGCTTTATTATACACTTTTATATTACTTTTGGGACTAACCTATTAACCGGAGGCCCAGCCCATATTGCTGTTTTATTGCCTGTTTCACTATTTCGAAGAAAAGGAATAACAAACGGAGTCCAAACGGAATTAAACCTTCGGAATCATGATTTTTTGGAAGATTATCATCCTGGAGGCTTGGAGAGGAAGTCAGAGATCCTCGAGGAGCCCATGATCCTCGAGGAGCCCCCCCTTAGGGCGCGCCCCCTGTCTCGTGGACCCCTCGAGCACCCCCCGACCGACTTCTTTCGCCTATATAGTCCCACGTACCTTAAAAACATCCACGTAGAAGATAGATCAGGAGTTCTGCTGCCGCAAGCCTCTGTAGCCACCAAAAACATCTCGGGAGCCCTTCCCGGCACCCTGTCGGAGGGGGGATCCATCACCGGTGTCCATCTTCATCATCCCGGCACTCTCCATGACGAGGAGGGAGTTGTTCACCCTCGGGGCTGAGGGTATGTACCAGTAGCTATGTGTTTGATCTCTCTCTCTCGTGTTCTCTCTCGTGTTCCCTCTATGGCACGATCTTGATGTATCCCGAGCTTTGCTATTGTAGTTGGATCTTATGATGTTTCTCCCCCTCTACTCTCTTGTGATGAATTGAGTTTTCCCTTTGAAGTTATCTTATCGGATTGAGTCTTTTATGAGAACACTTGATGTATGTCTTGCCGTGCTTATTTATGGTGACAATGGGATATCATGTGCCTCTTGATGTATGTTTTGGTGACCAACTTGCGGGTTCCGCCCATGAACCTATGCATAGGGGTTGGCACACGTTCTTGACTCTCCGGTAGAGACTTTGGGGCACTCTTTGAAGTACTTTGTGTTGGTTGAATAGATGAATCTGAGATTGTGTGATGCATATTGTATAATCATGCCCACGGATACTTGAGGTGACAATGGAGTATCTAGGTGACATTAGGGTTTTGGTTGATTTATGTCTTAAGGTGTTATTCTAGTACGAACTCTTGAATAGATTGATCCGAAAGAATAACTTTGAGGTGGTTTCGTACCCTACCATAATCTCTTCGTTCGTTCTCCGCTATTAGTGTCTTTGGAGTGACTCTTTGTTGCATGTTAAGGGATTGTTATATGATCTATCTATGTTATTATTGTTGAGAGAACTTGCACTAGTGAAAGTATGAACCCTAGGCCTTGTTTCCTATCATTGCAATACCGTTTACGCTCACTTTTATAGATTGCTACCTTGCTGTTTTTATAATTTCAGATTACAAATACCTTTATCTACCATCTATTTTGCACTTGTATCACCATCTCTTCGCCGAACTAGTGCACCTATATAAATTACCATTGTATTGGGTGTGTTGGGGACACAAGAGACTCTTTGTTATTTGGTTGCAGGGTTGTTTGAGAGAGACCGTCTTCATCCTACACCTCCTACGGATTGATAAACCTTAGGTCATCCACTTGAGGGAAATTTGCTACTGTCCTACAAACCTGTGCACTTGCAGGCCCAAGAACGTCTACAAGAAGAAGGTTGTGTAGTAGACATCAAGCTCTTTTCTGGCGCCGTTGCCGGGGAGGCTAGGTAAAGGGCACTCACTCACACCCCATCACATCAAGCTCTTTTCTGGCGCCGTTGCCGGGGAGGTTAGCGCTTGAAGGTATATCTTTAGATCTTGCAATCGAATCTTTTTGTTTCTTGTTTTATCACTAGTTTAGTTTATAAAAGAAAACTACAAAAAAATGGAATTAAGTTTGTCTCATACGCTTCGTCTTTTTAATATCTTTCGTGAGTTTGATGGAAAGAAAATTGTGCTCAAGTGCAAGAAGAAGAATGCATTAGAATGTTTGGCAATAAATATTTCAATGATGAGCATGATTGCAATGTTGTTAGTATGAATTCTTTGAATATCCATGATGCTAATGATATGCAAAGCCACAAGATTGGGGATGCTATGTTTGATGAATATGATATTTTTTGTCCCCCAAGTTTTGATGAGCAAATTTATTATGATGAAAGCATGCCTCCTACTTATGATGATTATATTGATGAAAGTGGGTTTGGAAGAGTGTCAACTTTAGGTAGTATTGATCCCACTATTTTGGAGGATATTGAATCTTATTGTGATGAATATGAAAGTGGATTTGGAAGAGTGTCAACTTTATTTAGTGATGATTCCACTATTTCGGAAGAGGTTCCAGTTGATTATGAGAACAAAGTTGCTATCTATGATGATTATTGTGATGACTTGTATGCTATTAAGAATAATGATAACCATGAAACTTTTCATCATGATTTTAGTTTTCAATTGGATTATGCCTCACATGATAGTTATTTTGTTGAGTTTGCTCCCACTAATATTCATGAGAAGAAATTTGCTTATGTGGAGAGTAGTAAATTTTCTATGCTTGTAGATCATGAAAAGAATGCTTTAGGTGCTGGTTATATTTTTGAATTCATTCATGATGCTACTGAAAATTATTATGAGGGAGGAACATATGCTTGTATTAATTGCAATAATATTAAGTTTCCTCTCTATGTGCTTAAAATTTTGAAGCTATGCTTCTTTTGCCTTCCTATGATAGTTGATTATTGTTCCCATAAGTTGTTTGCTCACAAAATCCCTATGCATAGGAAGTGGGTTAGGCTTAAATTTGCTAGTCATATTCTTCATGATGCTTTCTTTATGTTTCAATTCTTATCTTTTATGTGAGCATCATTGTCATCATCATGCCTAGCTAGAAAGACATTAAAGAAAAGCGCTTGTTGGGAGACAACCCAATATTTATCCTTACTGTTTTTGTGTGTCCACATGATTATGCTACTGTAGTATTCATGTTTATAGCTTTTGTTTCAATAAAGTGCCAAGTAGAACCTTTGGGAAGACTTGGGTGAAGTTTATATGATCTTGTTGTAAAAAACAGAAACTTTTGCGCTCACGAGAATAGCTGCATTTTTTTACTAGAGAGTGATTTTAGGTTGATTCTTTTTGCAGATGATTAATAGACAAATTCGTCAGGTCCAGCAATTTATTTAATAATTTTTGGGGTTCCAGAGGTATACGTTTGTTACAGATTACTACAGACTGTTCTGTTTTTGACAGATTCTGTTTTCATTGTGTTGTTTGCTTATTTTGATGCATCTATGGCTAGTATTAAGTGGTATGAACCATAGAGAAGTTAGAATACAGTAGATATTACACCAATATGAATTAATAATGAGTTCATTACAGTACCTAAGTGGTGATTTTTTTCTTATACTAACGGAGCTTACGAGTTTATGTTAAGTTTTGTGTGGTTGAAGTTTTTTCAAGTTTTGGGTAAAGATTCGATGGACTATGGAATAAGGATTGGAAAGAGCCTAATATTGGGGATGCCCAAGGCACCCCAAGGTAATATTCAAGGACAAGCAAGAGCCTAAGCTTGGGGATGCCCCGGATGGCATCCCCTCTTTCGTCTTCGTTCATCGGTAACTTTACTTGGAGCTATATTTTTATTCGCCACATGATATATGTTTTGCTTGGAGAGTCATTTTATCTTGTTAGTATTTGCTTGCTGTTAGTTAGATTAATGTTTTGCATCTTTAGTTTCAATAAAAAAGTCAAGGTTAGCCTTTGCCATGCTTATTTTGCTAGTATACATGTTGCTGTTTGAAAACAGAAAGTTTACCGCTGTTGCAAAAAATCCCTAGAAAATTCAGAGAATGGTATAACATTGAATCTTTCTGAATATTGAGCTATGATAAATTTATTACAGTGGAAATTTTAGTTCATAATTTTTGGAGTCAGGGAAGTATTGATACTCTTGCATTCTTTACAGACTGTACTGTTTTGACAGATTGCTGTTATGGTTGCATTGTTTGCATATGTTTGCTTGTTTAATGATTATATTTAAGGATAGGAGTATTAAATATGCAGAGGCATTTAGTATTCAATGTTGAATAACAATATTAGTGATTTTTTACAGTAGAAAATGATAAGGTTTTGCATTGGTTTATACTAACCAATCTCACGAGTTCTTGTTGAGTTTGTTGTGAATGAATCCTTTGATAAAAAGAAGAGAAACCATGATATGAGAGGAATTAAGGAGACACAAAATCTCAATCTTAGGGATGCCCAAGGCACCCCAAGATAATATTTCAAGAAGTCTCAAGCATCTAAGCTTGGGGATGCCCCGGTAGGCATCCCACCTTTCTTCTTCAACAACTATCGGTTAGTATCGGTTGAGCCTAAGTTTTTGCTTCTTCACATGAGTTGTGCTATCCTTGCAATGTCATTTTATTTTGTTTTTCTTGCTGCTTGAATACAATACCAAGATCTGAAATTCTTTAATGAGAGAGAGTCTTCACATAGTTGCATAATTATTTAGCTACTCATTGATCTTCACTTATATCTTTTTGGAGTAGCTTTTCATTTACTCGTGTGCTTCACTTATATCCTATGAGTAAATTGTTGAATGAGTTGATTGTCATAAATCTGAAATTATATATGTCTCTTTTGCTTATCCCATGGGGAGTAATGACTTCACATCTAAGAAGTAGATGTTGTAAATTTATTGACAGTTAGCAAGCATTGTATTAGTCATTTGAACAATTCATGAAAGAATATTGAAGGAAGAGAAATTTCACATATAAATATATTATCATAGACACCTTTTATAATTGTGAGCACTCATTAAGTATGACATGCTAAAGAGTTGATGTTGGACAAGGAAGACAACGTAATGGGTTATGTTTTCTTACATCTCAGTTAAAGTATATTGTCATGGATCATTCAAACATGTTGAGCTTGCCTTTCTCCCCTTGCTTGCCTAAATATCTGTACTAAGCAGGAATACTGCTTGTGCATCCAATATCCTTAAAACCAGTTTTTGCCATGAGTGTCCACCATACCTACCTATATGCGGTATTTACCTGCCGTCCCAAGTAAATTTGCATGTTCCAAACTCTAAACCTTCAAATTATAATATGTTTTGTATGCCCGAATTGCCTATGTAGCAACTAGGGGCTGTCAGTGTCTTCCATGCTAGGTGGGTTATTCTCAAGAGGAGTGGACTCCGCTCCTCATTCACGAGAAAGTGGCGGTAATCGGGATGCCCAGGCCCATGATCAAAAAGATCAAAATCAAATCAAAATAATTAAACAAAACTCCCCCAGGATTGTTGTTAGTTGGAGGCACTCGTTGTTTCGAGCAAGCCATGGAATGATGCTTGTTAGTGGTTGGGGGAGTATAAACTTTTACCATTCTGCGTGGGAACCGCCTATAATGTATGTAGTATGGAAGATATTGGGAACTCTTGGTTGTTATGTTGACAATGAGATCATACCTCTCAAAATTATTTATCTCTATTTTAAAATCGAGCTCTGGCACCTCTGCAAATCCCTGCTTCCCTCTGCGAAGGGCCTATCTTTTACTTTATGCAAGAGTCAAGGTGATCTTCACCTTTCCCTTTTTTATTTTATCCTTTGGCAAGCACTTCGTGGTGGGGTGATCCTGATATATATATCCAATTGGATGTATGTTAGCATGAACTATTATTGTTGACATCACCCAAAGGTGAATACGTTTGGAGGCAACATTATAAGCCCCAATCTTTCTCTGTGTCTGATTAAAACTTCATAACCACAAGTATTGCGTGAGTGTTAGCAATTGTAGAAGACTATATGATAGTTGAGTATGTGAAATTTGCTAAATCAAAGCTCTGACATAGACTCTTCCTGAAAGTAAGATGAATCGCAATTGTTTGATGACTAAGAATGAAGTTTGCTAGTTTTCAAGAAAGTTTATGGTCTATGCTTTAACATGTGAATTGCTTGTTACTTGATTATGAAAAGTTTTATGAGATGAACTACTGTTATGACATATTATCATGCTAGAAAAGGTGATTGAAATTATCATTCATCAAACTTGTGCACGTCTAGCATTCTCACTTCATAAATTCTTTCTTTTTTCATTTACTTACTCGAGGACGAGTAGGAATTAAGCTTGGGGATGCTGATACGTCTCCAACGTATCTATAATTTATGAAGCATTCATGCTATATTACTATCTGTTTTGAATGATTATGGGCTTTATTATACACTTTTATATTACTTTTGGGACTAACGTATTAACCGGAGGCCCAGCCCATATTGCTATTTTATTGCCTGTTTCAGTATTTCAAAGAAAAGGAATATCAAACAGAGTCCAAACGGAATGAAACCTTCGGCATCATGATTTTTTGGAAGATTATCATCCTGGAGGCTTGGAGAGGAAGTCAGAAGATCCTCGAGGAGTCCACGAGATAGGAGGGCCCCCCCCTATAATGCGCGCCCCCTGTCTCGTGGACCCCTCGAGCACCCCCCCCGACCGACTTCTTTCGCCTATATAGTCCCACGTACCCTAAAAACATCCACAGAGAAGATAGATCGGGAGTTTCGCCGCCGCAAGCCTCTGTAGCCACCAAAAACCTCTCGGGAGCCCTTCCCGGCACCCTGCTGGAGGGGGGATCCATCACCGGTGGCCATCTTCATAATCCCGGTGCTCTCCATGACGAGGAGGGAGTAGTTCACCCTCGGGGCTGAGGGTATGTACCAGTAGCTATGTGTTTGATCTCTCTCTCGCGCGCGTTCTCTCTCGTGTTCCCTCTATGGCATGATCTTGATGTATCCCGAGCTTTGCTATTGTAGTTGGATCTTATGATGTTTCTCCCCCTCTACTCTCTTGTGATGAATTGAGTTTTCCCTTTGATGTTATCTTATCGGATTGAGTCTTTTATGAGAACACTTGATGTATGTCTTGCCGTGCTTATCTGTGGTGACAATGGGATATCATGTGCCTCTTGATGTATGTTTTGGTGACCAACTTGCGGGTTCCGCCCATGAACCTATGCATAGGGGTTGCACACGTTCTTGACTCTCCGGTAGAGACTTTGGGGCATTCTTTGAAGTACTTTGTGTTGGTTGAATAGATGAATCTGAGATTGTGTGATGCATATTGTATAATCATCCCCACGGATACTTGAGGTGACAATGGAGTATCTAGGTGACATTAGGGTTTTGGTTGATTTGTGTCTTAAGGTGTTATGATAGTACGAACTCTTGAATAGATTGATCCGAAAGAATAACTTTGAGGTGGTTTCGTACCCTACCATAATCTCTTCGTTCGTTCTCCGCTATTAGTGTCTTTGGAGTGACTCTTTGTTGCATGTTGAGGGATTGTTATATGATCTATCTATGTTATTATTGTTGAGAGAACTTGCACTAGTGAAAGTATGAACCCTAGGCCTTGTTTACTATCATTGCAATACCGTTTACGCTCACTTTTATCGCTTGCTACCTTGCTGTTTTTATAATTTCAGATTACAAATACCTTTATCTACCATCTATTTTGCACTTGTATCACCATCTCTTCGCCGAAGTAGTGCACCTATACAAATTACCATTGTATTGGGTGTGTTCGGGACACAAGAGACTCTTTGTTATTTGATTGCAGGGTTGTTTGAGAGAGACCATCTTCATCCTACACCTCCTACGGATTGATAAACCTTAGGTCATCCACTTGAGGGAAATTTGCTACTGTCCTACAAACCTGTGCACTTGCAGGCCCAACAACGTCTATAAGAAGAAGGTTGTGTAGTAGACATCAGTCGCACGGAAACGTGCCAATGCTCCTTTGGCAAAATTCGTGCCGTTATCGGTGATGATGTTGTGTGGTACGCCATACCGGGTGGTGATGTTGGCAACGAATGTCACGACAGTCGACCCATTTAGCTTCTTGATTGGCTTTGCTTCAATCCACTTGGTGAACTTGTCCACGACGACAAGTAGGTGTGTCATGCCGCCACGTGCTGTCTTGAATGGGCCCACCATGTCCAGCCCCCAGATGGCAAAGGGCCAGGTGAGGGGGATGGTCTTGAGGGCAGAAGCCGGCGAATGTTGCTTGGAGCTGAAAACTTGGCACCCTTTGCAGTGTTAACTCTTTGGCGTCTTCCAAAGCAGTCGGCCAGAAGAAGCCATGGCGGAAAGCTTTTGTGACGAGTGATCTTGAAGCCGCGTGGTGGCCGCACTCGCCTTGGTGGATATCTTTGAGGATTGCAATGCCCTTCTCTGGCTCGATGCATCATTGGAAGACTCCAGTGACACTGCGCCTAACGAGTTCTCTGTTCGCTATTGTTTATGCTCCGACTTGGCGTTGAACTTGTCTTACCGAGATCTCATCCACCGGCAGCTCTCTATTTACCAGAAAGTTGAGGATGGGCTGGGCCCATGATGGAGCTGCGACTTCTTCTATTGCCAACACGGCTACTGCGACCAGGGCGGGTGGGTTGGGTGGTCAAGAGTTGGAGTCGGCCACCGCCTGCTGTCTCGTCGTAGTCCCCGGGCCGGCTGCTGCAGTCCCTGGGCCGGGCTCTGAATCCCCCGAGCCGGGTGCGACTACAACAGTCCCTGAGCCGCCTGACAAAGTCCCCGAGCCGCCTGCTGAGTTCCTCAAGTCGGATCCGTTTGTCTCAGGGTCAGGCGGCATGAAGATGGAGTCCGATTCTAGAGATGGCTTGACGGACGGCTTGAGGAGGCATTGGAGGGAGATGCCGGTTGGTATAGCTTGCCGGGTGGAGCCGATTCATGCCAGGGCATCTGCTTGCTCGTTGTCGGCCCGTGGCACGTGGAGAAACTCGCACCCTTCAAAGTATCCATTGAGCTGCTGGATGTGGAAACGGTAGCTCGCCATGTTTGCATCCTTGGCATCCCAATCGCCAGATGATTGCTGGATCACCAAGTCCGAGTCACCATAGCACAGGATCCGGTGGATGACGAGTTCTTTGGCCAGCCGAAGCCCATGTATGAGCGCCTCGTATTCGGCCACATTGTTGGAGGCAGCAAAATGGATTTGCAATGTGTATCTGAGCTTGTTGCCCTTGGGAGAGGTGAGGATGATGCCGGCTCCCAAGCCGGTGCGCATCTTGGACCCGTCGAAGTGCATCCGCCAATGAGTGGAGTCGGGTGCCGGTGGCAGGTACTGGGTCTCGGCCTAGTCGACAAGGAAGTCGGCCAGCACTTGGGACTTGATGACGGTGCGCGGCTGGTAGAAGATGGTGTAAGGAGCCAGCGCAATGGCCCACTTGGCCACCCAGCCAGATGCATCCCGGCTGCCTATGATCTCGGCAAGCGGGGCAGTGCAAACGACCGTGATGGGGTGCTCTTGAAAGTAGGGCTTGAGCTTCTTGGCGGCAAAGTACATGCCATAGCACATCTTCTGGTAGTGGGGGTAATTCTGTTTTGAGGTTGACAACACTTCGCTCAAATAATACACCGGCCTGTGGACCAGCTGAGCCCGACCTTCTTCTAGGCGCTGAACCACGATGACGGTGCTGACCACCCAGCTGGTTGCGGCAATGTAAAGGAGCATGGGCTCTTTTTCAGTCGGTGCCGCCAGGACAGGCGACGTGGTCAGCATCTCTTTTAACTTGTGAAAGGCTTCATCCGCCTGGTCGTTCCACTCAAAATGAATGGACTTTCTCATGAGCTGATATAAAGGGAAAGCCTTCGCTCCCAGCCAACTGATGAAGCGGTTGAGCGAAGCCAGGCACCCGGTGAACTTTTGGACATCTCGAAGCCGGGTGGGAATCTCCATCCTCTGTATGGCCTTGATCTTTACCAGGATGCACTCGATGCCGCGTTCGGAGACCAGGAAACCTAGGAGCTGGCCGGCTGGTACTCCAAACACGCATTTCTCCGGGTTGAGCGCTTGATCTGAAACCGGCGCAAGTTGTCAAATGTTTCTTTGAGATCTTCCAGTAGGGTGCCGCGCTTCTCCGTCTTCACCACAATATCGTCTACATAGACGTGGGGTTTCCTGCCGAGTTGCTTGAGGAGGCACTTCTGCATGCAACGCTGAAAAGTGGCACCGACATTTCTCAAGCCGAATGTCATAGTCAGGTAATAGAAGGCTCCGAATGGTGTGATGAAGGCGGTCTTCAGGCGGTCGGCTGGATCCAACTTGATCCAGTGGTAACCTGAGTAGGCATCCAAGAAACTCAACAGCTCGCATCTGGCTGTGGAGTCTATCACTTGGTCAATCCGGGGCAAAGCGAACGGATCTTTGGGGCAAGCTTTGTTGAGGCTAGTATAGTCTATACACATGCGCCACTTCTTGTTCTTCGTCAACACCACGACCAGATTGGAAAGCCATTCCGGAAAGAATACTTCCATAATGAAGCCGGCTGCCAGAAGCCGGGTTATCTCTTCACCAACAATTATTCTCTTCTCCTCCGACAGTCGGCGGAGGGGCTGCTTGACAGGTTTTGCATCTGCTCGGACATGTAGCTTGTGCTCGGCGAAATCTGTCAGGACACCTGGCATGTCCTTGGGTGACCATGCAAAGATATCCCGATTCTCACGGAGGAAATCGACGAGCTCGCTTTCCTATTTGTTGTCCAGGTTTGCACCCAGAACTGCAAATCTCTTCGGGTGCTCTGGATCCAGAGGTATCTTCTTTGTTTCCTTGGCCGGCTAGAAGGATCCCTGAGCTTCTGACTCCTTGGGGTCTGGTGACAGGTCCGGCTGCTTGCCGGCCATGGCCACAACCTGGTCAATGATCTTCTTCTCGGCAGCAATCACGAGGGACTCAGCCAGCCGGCTGCTGGCTGCAGCACAGGCAGAGGATTTCTTGTAGTCTCCAACTATGGTGATGATTCCCTTGGAGCTCGGCAGCTTCATCTTGAGGTAAGCATAGTGGGGCACAACCATGAACTTGGCCAAGGCAGGTCGGCCAAGTAAAGCGTGGTAAGGGCTCTCTAAGTTCACCACTTCAAACCAGACTGCTTCTCGGCGGAAGTGATCTTTGTCTCCGAAGAGGACATCTATCTGGATCTTGCCGATTGGTGAGCAGGACAGGCCGGGCACAATGCCGTGGAACACGATCCGACTGGGCATGAGTTGCTTCGTCTTGATGTTTAGCTTCTCCATGGTGTCACGGTACAGGATGTTGATGCTACTTCCTCCATCAATCAGAACTCAGGAGAAGCGGGCGGGCCGCCTTTCTGTTGCAAAGGTGGCATCCAACACCAACACGTAAGATCCTGGAGACGGCATCACCTCTGGGTGATCAGCCCGGCTCCAGCTGATAGGCTTTTCAGACCAATGCATAAATTCTGGGTCCTTGGAGGCAACTGCATTGACTTCTTGGTGCTGTCGGCGCCGGCTGCGCTTGTCCTCAACCTGGCTTGTGAAGACGACATAGGCTGCATGCTCGTCAAGGAACTCGTCTTGGATGGCTCCAATTGCTGGGTGAGCGGCCGACTGTTGAGGAGCCGGAGGCGGCTGGCCAGGAGGCGGAGGAGGCAGTAGTCCTTCGTCCTTGGAGATCCGTGTGAGCCAATGACATCTCCGAGTTGTGTGGTTGGACGGCTTCGCGCCGCTGTGGAATTTGCAGGGGCATCAAGGGTTTGCTCATAGGACAAAGCCGGCTGCTAAGCCGGCCTGCCGCCCTTTGGACGTTGGGCGCGGGCTGCTTCTCAGGCTGTTCGTCTTCGACTGTGGCCACCTGCCGACTGGTGGAAGGCGGCATTGGAGCCTTGCGCTTGTTGTCGCTCTGGTATGGGTGTCAGTTGGAGTCGCTAGTCGGTGTCCTTGGAGGCGGAGGAAGCACCTTTCCAAAGGCGTCCACTCGGAGCTCGGTCTTCACCGAGGAGTCGGCCGTGGTGTATTTGTCTGCTATGACCAGCAGTTCATCGAGCGTAGCAGGCTCGTCGCAGAGAAGTCGGTGCTTGAGGAGGGTGCCCTCTCGTCACCCGGCGGTGAAGTACTCTATCGCTTGCACCTAATGCACGCCCTCGCAAGAGTTATGGAGCTCGGCCCAACGCATAAGGTAGTCGCGGGTTGATTCACTGGGGCTTTTGACACACAAGGAGAGCTGGCGGGGCTTGGGAGGCCGCTTGTATGTGCTGGTGAAGCTGCGGATGAAGACTTCCGTGAAGTCTAGCCATCTGTTGACGTTGTATGGCTTGAGGCTGTTCAGCCAAGTGCGCGTCGTGCCTTGAAGGATGAGGGGGGCGTACTTCACGGCAACACACATGTTGCCGTTTGCTATGCTGACTGCAGTGGAGTAGTCGATCAACCAGTCTTCTGGCTTCACCAAGCCGTTGTACTTTGGCGTGTCTCTTGGGAGTGAGAACCCTTTGGGGAAGGGCTCGTCGTGGATGCGGGGGCCGAAACAGGGCGGGCCGACATCATCTTCTTCTTCCAGCACCAGGGGTTGCGCCAGGCGGTCGATCCGATGGCGGGCATCATTCTCACCGACTCCCTCGCGGAGACCAAGGCGGTCGCCGAGTGTCGAATGCGTGAAAGGCGGTGGGGTGGGATATCTCTCCCCGCGAGGCGGAGGAGGGGGCGGGTTGCCTTGTTGTTCCACGGCAAGGGGGTGGCCTTCTGCGTCACGCTCGATGGAGAGGCGAGTCCGGATGTGACTAGTAGCCGGCTCCTTGTTTTTCTGCTCGCGGGCACCGCCTGCTGACGGCGTCCGGGATGTCGCGCCGTATATCCGGCAAGGAGGCGGATCGTTGTTTTGCTGGTCGGGAGCTCCAGTGCGGCAACCGGCCTCATGCTGCTCGGCAGCCGCGTCGAGGAGCCGTTGGACGCGCTCCGTCATGTGGCGACGCTCGTTGCCGTCGAGCTTTTCTAGCTCGTCTGCTGACGCCTGGGCAACTCAAATGTTCTCCGCGGGCGTGGCGTAAACGGGGCATCTGCCCCGAACATGCTAGCGATGGTCGCGCCACGTTGCCGGATACCGCCGATGCGGCTAGGCCCACCAGGAGCCGGCGTGCCGCCGACGGCATGGTCCATCTCGCGCCTGTAGGCCTCCGAAAGGCGTCTCATGCTGGCCAGCCTGTTGGCGCTTTCGACGAGCTGGACACGGCGTGCCTCCAACATATCGGTGTTGGTGTCGGCCGGGATGGGGGCGGACAAGTCGTGCAGCACAATCTGCAAGGCGTCGTGGGAGTTCTCGCCGGAGTTGGCGCCGTGGCTGATGACCAGCATCTCGGTGACGGTGCTGCTGCTGCTGTCGGCTCGAGGAAGAGGGTCATCGATGACCACCATGTTGGTGGGGAAGGCGTCAAGCGATGCCGTGTCGGAGTCGATAAGCATCGGGTTGGTGGAGCCTACTGACTCCAAGTCCCCAGTAGGCTCGCTGGCGACGTGGAGCTGGTCGAGGAGGCTGACAAGGCGGTTCTAGGGGCAGTCTGTGTCTGCATCAGATGCAGGCTCGTCGGAGAGGCGGACCTCACCGAGAAGATCGGCGAGGCAGCTCGCTGCACAGGCGTCGTCGACGCCATGCAACACGCCGGGGCAAGCGCCATCGGGCATGCCGGGCTGGCTACGCTCGCTGGGGAGGAAGAGAGTTCCCATTTAGAGCAGGTCTCCAGACGACGGTGCACCTAGCCCCACGGTGGGTGCCAAATGTCGGGTGGTAGGTGCGACATATGCCAACGGGTGGCTTATCATTGTGGGAGCCAGTAAGACATCATCGGTGCCTGGAACGGGATAAGGCGAAGACATGCACGCCGGTGAATCTTACCTAGGTTTGGGGCTCTCCGTGGAGATAACACCCCTAGTCCTGCTCTGCGGGGTCTCTGCATGATCACTAGATCGAGATAAGTAGCTACAAGAGGCTCCTTGAGCTATTTGGCTAGAGGAAGAAGAAGGGCAAGGCTAGCTCTCCTATTCTCTCTATGTGGTGTCTAAAACTCTCAGAGATCAACCCTTTGCATGGGTGCCCTGGGGGGTTTATATAGGCCTACCCCCAGAGGTACAATGGTAATCCGGTTGGGCGTGGGTCTAGGACGTCAGTGTATATAGCCGCCTGCTTCTCCGCCGGCAGCTGGGGCCCGCCGACTGCTGGCCTCTTGGCCGACAGGCTGGGCCCATCGCCTGGGGGTCTTGTCAGCTGCTTGTTACTATTGCCTTGCTCCTGCTGACGATGGCTTTGTCGGGGTAAGCATGGCTACAGTGCCGCCGCCTGGCGGGCTTTCACTGTAGCATTACCCCATCTTATCTATTTAATGGCGCACAAACTCCCAGGATGGGGGTGAGCGGACTGTCAGGAGCCGGCTTCTCCCCTAGGCCGACTGGCAGAGCTTGGCCGCCTTCTGGTATCTCTTTGGCAATAGGGGCCCGCCGCCTATAGGCCATACTGACAGCTTATAGTGGCTAGTGGGTGATGTCATGGTCAACATGGCAACAGTGAAGCGCTGGACGGAGAGTGGCCACCCCGTACGGCGCACTGTGGCCATGCTTGCTCCGGGATTCAGGGGTGGCAGGCTTCACTGTAGCCACGCCCCATCTTGTCGCTGTTATGTGGGTGCAGACTTCGAGGGTGTGAGCCGGGCCGCCTGCTAAGAGTCGGCCCTCTGATGGCTGGCTACTAGGAGTCGGCCCTCGTCGGGAGGACTCACAGAAGAAGGCAGCCCTGCGTCTTGGATGTTTTGAGGCCTCAGCCGGCCCGATATTTTTTAAAGAGCCAAGGGGAGCTGGTTAGGCTACCCGTGACCATTTACTCCGACAACCATCACCAAGTCACTTGAACTTCATGATGAACTATAGTATGCAAGGGATGACAAAAACGATTCTCGAGCTCTTCGTGATGCTAAGATTGACGAAGGTAGAAATCAAGAAAGAGCATCAAGTGTTGATGATTGACAAGACCACTAGTTTAAAGAAAAGGGCAAAGGGATAGAAAGGGAACTTCAAGTAGAATGGCAAGCAAGTTGTCACTCCCGAGAAGATACCCGAAGCTGGAGCCAAGCCTGAAACTTAGTGCTTCTACTACAAAAGGAAATGGTCACTAGAAGCGGAACTACCCCAAACATTTGGCGGATAAGAAGGATGGCAATGTGAATAAAGGTATATTTGATATACAAGTTATTGATGTGTACCTTACTAGTGCTCGTAGTAACCCCTGGGTATTTGATACTTGTTTGGTTGCTAAAAATTAGTAACTCGAAACAGGAGTTGCAGAATAAATAGAGACTAGTTGAGGATGTAATGACGATGAGTGTTGGAAGTGGTTCCAAGATTGATACGATCATCATCGCACACTCCCTATACTTTCGGGATTAGTGTTGAACCTAAATAAATGTTATTTGGTGCTTGCGTTGAGCATGAATATGATTAGATCATGTTTATTGTAATACAGTTACTCATTTAAGATAGAGAATAATTGTTATTCTGTTTACATGAATAAACCTTCTATTGTCATACACCCAATGTTGATGGTTTATTGAATCTTGATCGTGGTAATACACATATTCATAATATTGATGCCAAAAGATGCAAAGTTGATAATGATAGTGCAACTTATTTGTGGCACTGCCGTTTGGGTCATATCAGTGTAAAGCGCATGAAAAAACTCCATAAAGATGGACTTTTGGAATCACTTGATTATGAATCATTTCATACTTGCGAACCGTGCCTCATGGGCAAGATGACTAAAACTCCGTTCTCCAGAACAATGGAACGAGCTACCGACTTATTGGAAATAATACATACAGATGTATGCGGTCCAATGAGTGTTGAGGCTCGTGGCGGGTATCATTATTTTCTACCTTCGCAGATGATTTGAGCAGATATGGGTATATCTACTTAATGAAACACAAGTCTGAAACATTTGAAAAGTTCAAGGATTTCGGAGTGAAGTGGAGAATCATCATAACAAGAAAATAAAAGTTTCTACAATCTGATCGTGCAGGAGAATTTTTGAGTTACGAGTTTGGCCTTCATTTAAAACAATGTGGAGTAGTTTCACTGCTCATGCCACCTGGAACACCACAGCGTAACGGTGTGTCTGTACGTCGTAACCGCACTTTATTAGATATGGTGCAATCTATGATGTCTCTTACCGATTTACCATCGTCGTTTTGGGATTATGCATTAGAGACAACTGCATTCACGTTAAACAGGGCACCATCAAAAATCTGTTGAGACGACACATTATGAACTATGGTTTGGCAAGAAACCTAAGATGTCGTTTCTTAAAGTTTGGGGCTGCGATGCTTATGTGAAAAAGCTTCAACCTGATAAGCTCGAACCCAAATCGGAGAAGTGCATCTTCATAGGATACCCAAAGGAAACTGTTGGGTACATCTTCTATCACAGATCCAAAGGCAAGATATTCATTGCTAAGAATGGATCCTTTCTAGAGAAGGAGTTTCTCTCGAAAGAAGTGAGTGGGAGGAAAGTAGAACTTGATGAGGTAATCGTACCTTCTCCCGAATTGGAAAGTAGTTCATCACAGAAATCAGTTCCAGTGATCCCTACACCAATTAGTGAGGAAGTTAATGATGATGATCATGAAACTTCAGATCAAGTTACTACCGAACCTCGTAGGTCTTCCAGAGTATGATCCGCACCAGAGTGGTACGGTAATCCTATTCTGGAAGTCATGTTACTAGACCAAGGTGAACCTACAAACTATGAGGAAGCGATGGTGAGCCCAGATTCTGCGAAATGGCTTGAGGCCATGAAATCTGAGATGGGATCCATGTATGAGAACAAAGTGTGGACTTTGGTATACTTGCTCGATGATCGGCAAGCCATAGAAAATAAATGTATCTTCAAGAGTAAGACGGACGCTGATAGTGGTGTTACTATCTACAAAGCTCGACTTGTCGCAAAAGGTTTTTGACAAGTTCAAGGTGTTGACTACAATGAGATTTTCTCAACTGCAGCGATGCTTAAATCCGTCCGACTCATGTTAGCAGTTGCCATATTTTATGAAATCTGGCAAATGGATGTCAAAACTGCATTCCTTAAATGGATATTTCTTAAAGAAGAGTTTTATATGATGCAACTAGAAGGTTTTGTCAATCCTAAAGGTACTAACAATGTGTGCAAGCTCCAGCGATCCATCTATGGACTGGTGCAAGCATCTCAGAGTTGGAATATACGCTTTGATGAGTTGATCAAAGCATATAGTTTTATACAGACTTGCGATGAAGCCTGTGTTTACAAGAAAGTGAGTGGGAGCACTACAGCCTTTCTGATAAGTATATGTGAATGACATATTGTTGATCGGAAATGATGTAGAATTTTCTGGAAAGCATAAAGGAGAGTTTGAAAGGAAATTTTCAAAGAAAGATCTCAGTGAAGCTGCTTAGATATTGGGCATCAAGATCTATAGAGATAGATCAAGATGCTTAATAAGATTTTTCAATGAGTACATACCTTGACAAGATTTTAAAAGAGTTCAAAATAGATCAGTCAAAGAAGGAGTTCTTGCTTGTATTACAAGGTGTAAAGTTGAGTAAAACTCAAAGCCCGACCACGGCAGAAGATAGAAAGAGAATGAAAGTCATTCCCTAGGCCTCAGTCATAGGTTCTATAAAGTATGCTATGCTGTATACCAGACCTATTGTGTACCTTGCCATGGTTTTGGCAAGGGGGTACAATAGTGATCTAGGAGTAGATCAATGGACATCAGTCAAAATTATCCTTACTGAGGACTAAGGAAATGTTTCTCGGTTATAGGGGTGATAAAGAGTTCGTCGTAAAGAGTTACTTCGATGCAAGCTTTTACAACGATCCAGATGACTCTAAAGTCTCAATCTGGATACATATTGAAAGTGGGAGCAATTAGCTAGAGTAGCTCCATGCAGAGCATTGTAGACATAGAAAATTTGCAAAATGCATACGGCTCTGAATTTAGCAGACCCGTTGACTTAAATTCTCTCACGAGCAAAACATGATCGCACCTTAGTATTCTTTGGGTGTTAATCACATAGCAATGTGAACTAGATTATTGACTCTAGTAAACCCTTTGGTTGTTGGTCACATGGAGATGTGAACTATTGGTGTTAAATCACATGGCGATGTGAACTAGATTATTGACTCTAGTGCAAGTGGGAGACTGAAGGAAATATGCCCTCGAGGCAATAATAAAGTTATTATTTATTTCCTTATATCATAATAAATGTTTATTATTCATGCTAGAATTGTATTAACCGGAAACTTAGTGCATGTGTGAATACATAGACAAAACATAGTGTCCCTAGTATGCCTCTACTAGACTAGCTCGTTAATCAAAGATGGTTATGTTTCCTAACCATAGACATATGTTGTCATTTCATAAACGGGATCACATCATTAGGAGAACGATGTGATGGACATGACCCATCCGTTATCTTAGCATTATGATCGTTACCGTTTCATTGCTACTGCTTTCTTCATGACTTATACATGTTCCTCAGACTATGAGATTATGCAACACCCGAATACCGGAGGAACACCTTGTGTGCTATCAAACTTCACAATGTAAAAGGGTGATTATAAAAATGCTCTATAGGTGTCTCCAAAGGTGTTTGTTGGGTTGGCATAGATCAAGATTAAGATTTGTCACTCCGTGTTTCAGAGAGGTATCTCTGGGCCCTCTCGGTAATGCTCATCACTATAAGCCTTGCAAGAAATGTGACTAATGAGTTAGTTGTGGGATGAAGTAGTACAGAACAGTAAAGAGACTTGCGAGTAACGGGATTGAACTAGGTATGATGATACTGATGATCGAATCTCGGGCAAGTAACATACCAATGATAAAGGGAACAACGTATGTTGTTATGCGGTTTGACCGGTAAAGATCTTCGTAGAATATGTAGGAGCCAATATGAGCATCCAGGTTCCACTATTGGTTATTGATCGGAGATGTGTCTCTGTCAGGTCTACATAGTTCTCGAACCCGTAGGCGCTAGTGTGATATCTTGAATAATACAGAGTTGAGTTACCCCATTGTGAGAGTGTGATATCTCAAGTTTGTGAAGGTCCTCAAGAGTGTGGGTACTAGAACCACCACACAGCGGGTTCCTACAATTCATCTCGGAGCTGAGGTTGCCCTGCATTCTCAACAGCTGGTACCAGAGACAGGTCATCAGGGACCAACAAGAGGAGGAGTAAGAGGTGAGTGATGGGCACTTAAATTGATTGGAGTCACTAAGAGGCACTAAGGGGAGACTCTGTCAGAGAACAATCTGGGACTATGAAGATCGCTAGTCCGGGACTAAGCGTAGGGCGCAAGGCGTCAGTTGGGATCGCAGATCTCATGGGCGCGGGAAGTGGCTTGAAGAGACTCAATAGCCACAATTATGGTTATTGGCAGACATGCATGGAGTCATACCTGCATGTCCATGACCTTTGGGAAGTCGTTGCAGGCACTAAGGCTACTCCTCCAGAGAGTGCAGAAGCCTTGCGGAAGTGGCGCATCAAGGCAGGCAAGGCTATGTTCACACGAAAGACCACCATTGAGGAGGACCTAGTGGAGCATATTCGAGATGTGGACACACCGAAGGTGGCTTGTGATACTTTGGCAAAGTTGTTATCAAGAAAGAATGAGGCGTGGCTCCATCTCTTAGAAAATGAGCTCGCAGGTATCTCACATGGCACTCTAAGCATCAGCCAGTACTTTACAAAAGTAAAGAATACTTGTCGTGATATATCTCAGCTTGATCCTGAAGAGAAGATACATGAGGCAAGGATGAGAAATATCATTATCCATGTCCTAATACCAGAGTACACTGGGTTTATTGCCGCGGTGAGAGGATGGCCTACTCAACCATCTTTGGTAGAGCTGGAGAATTTGTTGGCTAATCAGGAGGCATTAGCTAAGGAGATGAGCAAGATCACCTAAAAATAGACAGATGAAGAGGAGGCGCTAGTCCACTAAGAGGCTGAGAAGATGTGAAGGAGAAGTGGACAAGAAGTGAAAGGTGGTGCCCAAAGGAGAGCAACTATTCGAGGGGAGCTCAAAGAAGAAGAGAAGACAATGAACATGATTTAATAAATGAAAGAAGAAAACGAGGTGAGTGCTTCAATTGTGGAAAGAAAACCCATCTTGCTAGGGATTGTTGGAGTCCAAAGAAGCGCTCGGAAGAAAGTGTGGCTACTACCATGAATGTCGTCATGGAGGAATGTCCAAGTGAGGAAGAATGGGATGGTGAGGCAGCAATCTGCATCGAGGATGACGAAGTTTACTTCATGGAAGACCTGATGGAATGTGGGCATCCATCAAGTAGTGATGTGACCCATGAAGAAACCGATGAAAAAGAAGAAGAGTGGGATGTAGAAGGTGGCTTCTCCATAGAGGTGTGGAGTCAAGAACTCATTAGGTGAATCTCTAGTATTTGTACATTATAGCGAAAAATACCTAGAAGTTCTCGCCAATGGGAAAGAGGATATTGAGTGAAAGGAGATAGAGCATGAACCCTCTAACGGTGAGAAGTCACAATAGGTAGAGCACAATAGACCTATAGATGGAGCATTGATTGATCAAGAAGATACACTCGTGTACATTGAGGAGGAGGAGAACCTACAAGGTTTGGATCCTCATACACTCAAGAATCTTGATCTGATCAACGTGGATGACATAGAGGATAACATGGAATTTTGGAGATCAAAGCCACCGGATCTCAGGTACGCTAATGTTGCACTTGCTCAAATGATTTTACCATATGAAAAAGAGTCAACCAAGAAGCAAGTGTGGGCAAAGACAAAAAAAAGAAAGAAAAGCAAGTCGCCAGGAAGTTGCATGACAAAAAACAATGGTGCAAACCAATTGAAAGGAGAGTCGTATCCATGGCATTTAGTACGTAAGAAACTATGAAATGGCAAAGCCAATAAGATCCATGAATATCAACAATGATATGATCCACCAGGCAAGTATGCATTGAGGGGGGGGGGGTGCTGAGAAATGCAATGCATACTTGGAAGGTTCTAGAAATATGAAGAAGACTTCAAGAAGCTTCTAGAATATTATGGAGTATTTCATGAGAAAGGAGGATATAATGGAAGAAAGTTAGAAGCTACATGAGTAACCACAGTGGTGAGATTTAGAGATCTAGAATTATGGAAAGTTCTAGAGTAAGATATTTTGGTGTAGTAGAAAATATCTAGAAACTAGATACTTGCCATGGACACTCTAGAATAAACATCGGACATGGTTCATGTTAAATAGTAGAGAAATCTACAAATAAGATAGTTGTATGGAGTTCTCTAGAATTGTGTTATAGGGCTTGGATGGATGCCACTTGGCAAACATCCAACAGTGTTGTAATACTATAAATAGGGGTGCCACCCCTCCCATGTTTGTAAGAAAAGAAAGGAAGAGAAATCTATGAAGTAAAAGAGCTACCAAGTGAGAGAGGTAGAGATGTCATCGTAGTGAGAGGAGCCACATATAAAGAGTTCTACCAAGATTATAATTGTGAATAATAAAGAGTTGAGTCCATGTTAGCAGTTTACTAGTTTTTAAGATCCTTTTTATTCTTTTGTTGTTGAATGCTATGAGTTTTGGTTGAATAGAGTTGCATGTGTATTGGAAAAAAATTTAAGCATTAAATGTTCGCCCCAGCTAACTTCAATTCCGGGGTCCGCCACCGCTGCTACATAAAGCTACATTCTTAACTCCTTAGAAAACAAGGTTAGAACTTAACCACCCATAGCATGCGTGTTATACTAATACGAGACAACAAAACGACAGAGCTCAAAAAGACAGGACAACGGAGGACAGCACAAATCGCATGCTAGATCGAAACTGAGGGAAGTTACTCAAGTTAATTTTCTAAAGTAAATTAATTAAAGAGGGAGTGACAACTTTATTTCACCTATGTGCGCACACACAACGACATGCACTCTTTTTTTTTTCCTCAAGAGAGACAGGGACTGACAGTGATCGTTGATATGTAATGTGCCAATTATTTTCGGCTCGGCTTGAACAACCATCATTACATGGGCTGTCACTTTGATCTAGTATGAATCGGGGCAGGATTAAGTTGAGTTAAAAGGAATTGGCCTTATGTGCATGCTTGCATGCTCGCTGTCGAGTACGGATAAGCCTGCAGGTTCGCAGACGGCCGGCCATTGGTCGATCAGAGCTAAGCTTGGTCCTACTCGAAATCTCTGAGGTGACGCTGAGCCATTGATATATTTTTGATAGGTTACCGCAACGAGAGAGCGAGCGATTGGTGCGAGTGTGAGTGTGACGCTGTGGGTGCATGCGGGCACCAAGTAGAAGGCTTCTGCTTTCAGCAAGGTTGAAGCTGGGATAGCATGCATGTTGATGATTGTTACTCGGCTCCTCGAAACTACTAGGAAAAATATCTCAGTTTGAAGCGAGGGAAGAGAACACTACTTATCTCTATTAGCGTGGCAAAAATGGGTAGGTTGTCAAGAATTTCAATGGAAATACCTGCATTCCAAACATATATTCGTACGCCGCTGGCATGACGGAATCGTCAACCATGTATAAAAATACACATGTGAAACAGTACGATCATCAGTACTCGCCTTGCACAGCTAATGGGCGCTGAGAGAGAGCACATCGATCACCACTATTTTGTAGTAGTATAAGATTCAGTTGAAAAAGACAGGACTTGACCTAACCTATTATTGCCACCGCGCATGACGTGAGAGAGAGCCACTCAGAGCCTCCTGACTGATTAAACTAGCAGTGATCAGATTAGCGAAAAAGCGCTCAGAACAAATATCCTAACCCCAATAGACAAACACCCAAAGTGCTGGCTCCTCGATCGATCCCAGCGGCAGCAGCCAGCAAGGAAGGAAAGCGAGTTGGGATCTACTACCAGATACTAGTTGCCGGATAGTTGCGCGCCATCATCATTGCATTAGCGCGAGTGCGCAACGCAAAGCTGAGCACATAATCAAGCTTTGTTAGTGACACCAATCATGAGTCATCACGTAGGGTTTAAGGTTGACCGCTGCACTAACAACAATACCGGAGGGCCGCCGGCCGGGATGAGGAGCGCGGCACTACTGGCCGTCGGTCGCCGCTGGCGGCCGTGACGAGGGGCAGCCTGACGGGCGGGCAGGTGCAGCCACAAGCCAGAATTGAAATGGCCGGTGATACACACGTAGTGGCAAACGAAGATGCTGGTAGCTATGTCCAGTGTCCAATCAATATTCCCAGCGTGTCAATATGCAACTAGTTTCCTCCTCATCTTCTTCATCTCCGGCAGCGAAGCGGGCCACGAGTTCTTATTCTCCCAGTCCCAGGGGGCAAAATGAGCACGGACGGGTACGTGATGCTTGCTTCCGGCTTTACAGTCTGCAGGCAGATCGAATAAATTTCAAAGAGCGGACGAACCTCCCGATAAGCACAAATGTTGCCTGGGTCGCATACTCGCATGGGATTGGGGAATATACACTAGCTAGCCTCGCGTCGCCCACGCCGGGCGACTCGAGGGGAACCCCAGCCGCCGCCGGCTGCCGCCCCTCCTCCCGGCCCCCCGCGTCGCCGCCGCCGGAGGGCCGGCCGGCGAAGCCGCGCCGGACCCAGGGATGGCGGCGGCGAGGCCGTTCTCCCCCCTCCCCCTTCGCCCCACGCCCTTTTCCTCCACCGCTCCTCCAGATCCGCCCCTGTCAGCTCCGGCGGCTTCGTCCGGCGGCGGGAGCGCCCTCCCCCGGCGGTGTTTCCTCGCCAGCTGCGTGTGATGGATCTCCCTCCGGATGCGGCTCCCCCTGCTGCGTTGGTCCGGTCTGCCCATTTGGATCTGGGCCACGGCCGGTGGTGCTGCTGCTCTCCGGCCAGCTTGCCGTGGCGGCCGGGCGCGCCCTCCTTGCTGCGTCCACCCTCTACGCCGACCCCCACCACTCGTCCCTCTGCCGTTGCCGGTCTCTGGTGGTCGCACTTCAGCACCGGATCTGGCGTGTTCGGTTGGCCTCGTCAACCGGCTCCCCGTGCTCTCTCGTTGCGGCCTCACGCTGGCTGCGATGCACCTTGGCCTCGGCTCTGCGTGCTGCAGCCCGGTGTGTTGCTGCTTCTTTGGCCCTCCGTTGCTCGCTTCACAGCTCATGGCTGCCTAGCGCTACGGTGGTGGGTGGCCGACTTGCTCCGGTTGCGAGGTGGGGGAGGCACTGCCGGGTGAAAACTTCATCGACGATGACGGCTGCAGCCGCCATTTTCCCTTCTTGAAGGCGTCGAGTTTGGCATTGTTTCCCTCCCCCCCAAGCTTCTCAGATCCCGAGAGAAATCTCGGACCCGGGGTTCTCCGTGTCAGATGGTGTCGACGTCTCTACGTCGTTTCCTCCTTGGGGGCATCTTCTTGGATTTCTTCTGCTTCGGGTGGACTCGCCTCTTGTTGCTTCATCTCCACCTCGGCCCTGATCCTAGCTGGCCATTGTTCTTGGCGACTCGAGTTGAGCTTGCTTCAACATCCTGGGGGGCCTCGACGACACGCTGCCCTTCGACCTCGGCGGCAGTACACCGGTGTTGCGCCCTTCGGTCTCGGTGGCGCGTTGCCTTCTTGGCTTCGCCGGCGGCACACCGGTGCCGCCGCTCGAACTCGGCTACCCGATGCTCTTCGTTCGCGCCAGTGATGCTTCTCAGTATGCTTCTACTTTGGTGTCTCCTTTCCGTCAGGGTTGTGCTTCATGGTGGTCCGGACGACGATCGCAGGGACATCCTGGGGTGGCCTTGGCAGCACGCTGCCCTTCGACCTCGGCGGCGGTACACCGGTGCCGTGCCCTTCGGTCTCGGTGGTGCGTTGTCTTTTGGCTTCGCCGGCGCACACCGGTGTCGCCGCATGAACTCGGCTATCCGACGCCCTTCGTTCATGCCAGTGATGTTCCATTGTGAGTTGTTCGTCTGGTGCCCGTATGTTTCTCCCTAGGCCTTGTTGTGATTCATTGTCGGAGGTGGAACAAGCTGCTCAGCGGAGCTCGCTACCCGAGATGTCGGTCTCCAGGGGTTTCGGTTTGGTACTGGTGCCGGCCTTCCCCTCCATTTTGTTTCTTTCTTCTAGTTTTGGGCTTTCTCTTGCCCTTTCCTGTAATTTTCTTTTGCGCCTTTGGGCGCTTACTTGTATCTGTACTGACTGCCAAGTCACCTTCGAGTTGGAATATAACAAGCGGTGGGGTTTTTTGGCCCCCCGTCAATCTCGAAAAAAAAAATATACACTAGCTAGCTAGCTAGCTACTACCCTGTAGCCACAATATTCGAATCCTACAAGGTTCTTTACATTTTAATTGTTCGCCAGAGACAGGTTGGTCGACCGACCAATCGGTTTGTGTTGACTCTGAAACTGAAAGCCTGATCTGAGATCCCTCATTCCCACACTTGCCGCAATGATTTGGGTGGTTTTCATTTGCCAACCGTTTGTGCCCCGATGAATTAGCAGACTCATGTGTGTACTCATGTAAAAAAATATATTTTTGTGAGAAACATCAAATGGCCGCATAGTTCTATCAAAGTTTTGAGTATATCGAAGAAAGAATGGTTGCAAGTAAAAGATGCAGACACAAAAAAGAGAGATAGTGGTAGTAAAGGAAGATTGCATCCATGAGTGCCCGCATCTCCCAAACCTTGTGGAAAAGAACCAAATGCCACCACACGATTTAGAAAAGTGGAGCATCCAATCTTTCATCTGCCTAGTTCATGTCTCCAAAATTCCACATTGCTTTATAGACGCTGAAATGAATACATATCCTACGGTGTACATTTATCGAGAGTGATATATGCCCCTCAAAACTTTATGCACCTAATATTATGGAACGAAGGGAGCACCCGCAGAGATATGGGTATGTCGAGGGGTGGGGTGCCCACCAAACATGGGCCAGTTTATGAAAAAACAAAATTTGGGTAGGCTTAGATTTGAAATTTTGTAGCCTTTTGACCACCCCCAAGTATTCATATTTGAAAACACACCTTGCAGAAATTTAAAAATACATCCAAATTCTTGGGTGTGAAAGTCTTCTTCCTCCTGCATCCACCGGCGAGGCGCCATGAGCAATGCTCTATGCCGCCTCTGGGCCTCCGTGCCAGCGAAGAAAACTAGGTTGGATGGGTCGCCTCAGCGCGGGGCCCCAACGAGGGGAACCTCGTTGGGATCATCCTTCCGGAATAAAAAACGACACTGTACGTGGAACAAGTGATGTGTGTATTTGCTAGGGGGGACGTGGTCTGGTTATGCTAGAGATTCCGGGGGTCGATTATAGGTGGCCCCGGGATGTTTTTCTTAGTTGGGGATGGGTTTTTCTCGAGGCTGGTCCGGTACTTTGAGGGAGCATCTCTTGCCTATGAAATTTTGACTTTTTGTTGCATTGTGCCAGTGGGTGGCTTGTTTGAAACACCGTTGAGTAGGACAAAATATTTCGTCTTTAGAATGGGTTTTTGGCTCTAAAATGGTTAATAAAAAGTTTGATCTTCTCGAGGAAATGAGATTAGATATGAGAACACTAACATGCTATGAATTTGTGGCAGCTGGAAGGTTTGATAAATTTGGCTTCCAAATATTTTTAACACATCCTTGTTTATGTGATGCATGTGCACTTGGATTGAGAAAAACACAATGGTGGAGGTTATCATTATCGTGGTAGCATTTACAGCACACAGAGACAACCGACCCAACTTTGCAGCTCCAATTAGAAAAAGAAGAAGCACTATCTAGCCAATACACGCCTTAGTTCAAGGAACAACCGTTTTATGAAGTGTTACTATGTGGACCATGAGCATGTACAAAATCTTGTAAGCTAATGGGCATTAAAAAAATAAAGAGAGATAAATCAGACGTATGAACCACATCACAAATTCTTTTCCGAAGGTAGTCCGGTTCTTGGCGAGGCGAAACACGTCAGAGGTAACACACCCGCCCTAAGAAATTATGTTTTTTTTTGTCGCATTCCAACCCCAAGCAGTTCGGTTCAAACATTATGGATTAGCATCATATTTCGCCAAGGCTACAGTAAGACAAATATTTTATCTTCAAGAAGGTTTTTCGCACAGTGAAAGAGTGCAATTGATTTTTTTAGGAAACAACCCGACATGAGAACGTCAACATGCTATGAGTTCAAGACAGTCGAAAACTTTGGTTTGTATTTTTCAATACGTCTTGGTTTGTACGTTTATGTGCTCATAGATTGAAGAAAATGAACAATGGTGCCGCGGACTCGCGGTACCATTTATAAAACATGGGGCCAAGTAGAGCAACTTTTGTCCAGAATATTTGCCACTCCAATATTAAAAGTGGAGTTGATAGACCTTAATTCTTGGAAATGACGGTCACAAAAGCATCAATTTGTGGACCAAAGTTATGTTTATCTAAAAGTTATACTATAATACAATGGGCATGTACACAAAATGATTCTTTCTTCTTTGCGAAAAGCATACAAAATGATTCAAATAGAGAAAAATTACACATATGAACCACATCCCATTTCTTCGAGAGAAACTATACACCGGCCGACCCAATGCCAGTTTTTGATTAGAGGTGCAGCAAACATATGCATAGACGCAATCACACAAGGATAAATCAGCAACAGAATTGACTTGCAAGTGTCACTGACACAACGGGCCCACATAGATTATCCGGCTCCTGGTGGCAGGCCTGGGCACGCGCACGTGCGAGGCTCCTGATTCTTTAGCTTTCGGTGAACCAGCAGGCACCCAATAGAAAAATTCCACGTTTCGTCCGCTCGTTGGCTACGAGAGGCGGTACAAACAGTTGGAGACCTGGTGCATACAGCAAATGCCACAGGGACACCACAAATCCACACCGACCAGTGCGATGTGATGGACTAATTAATCTCCATCTCGGTCAAATGCTGTACTATACGGCAATGTGAAGTCCACGGTCGGCAACATTTTAGTTACTCTTTTAGTTAGCATCTCGCTGACGTGAATTTCCGTGTTGACCCAGCTTTTCAAGTCTCAATTCGGTATGAATATGTGTTTGGTGTACTAATACTGTTTTTTTCTTTCTATTATTGCCTTTTTTAAACGCAGATGCACATATATACGCGCATATGATTACCCATGAACATACACACGCACACTCTATTCCTATGAGACTTTCGAGAGACTGAACCGACATATCATCTTGAAATTGACAAAGTCGTCACGTACGCCTTCATGTCTTTCTCATCATCGATGACAAGTTTTATGTCACAAGGCGGTCGACATCCCACCAACCTAGCATTCATATGATACATTCACCACTGGTCAATCAATTACTTAGTTGCTCTCTCAGATTAACGGCAACATTATTAACTATGAAATGCGCAAGTAGGAATTTTGCATGTGGTCTGTATCGACATCTCCCACAGATAGACCGACACGTTCTAGAGCCAGCATAAACAAGCTAGCTCTAGAAATTTCACATGCATCCTTCCTTACAAGGTTCAGAAAAAAAAGATCTAGACACAATAGAATATAAGTATACATCAAGGTGTATTGTCTTCCTTGGTCAACTACAAAGTCTTAGGCCCCTCCCAATGCTCCATCTTGTACAGGTGTTAAGCCTGCCATGTAGGCGAAAAATCTGATGTGGCAAGACAATTAAGAGGAGAGAGATGAGTTTGGTGACCCCAAAAAGAACAAATGCCTAGCGCGCAAACCTAGGCAAAATATTTAAATGAAGCAAGCTCACCAATGCATGAAAGAGTTTAGTAGCTAAGTCATTAAATAATTGAAGCAAGTTCACGTAGGCAATATGAGTCTATAACCTAATAAATGAAGCTTTGCATGTCACCACACTTATGTTACTGCCCACTATGAGGCTGGCCATAGTGGGCTAACATAACGGTACATGCACTTGGGACTAGCAAACATGCTTATGTGGCACACAATTAAAAAAGAGAGAGAAGCGCTTTGGCACATGAATCCACAAGTACCATCAGTAACAAAACAAAAACATTAAGGCATCTTCAACAGTTTGTATGTTAGCTTGTTGGTAAAATGTGCCATGTCATCAACCAACATCTTAACATACAACATCTCCAATGGGTTGTATCTAGTTTGCTCAATAGGATGTGAGATAATAAATAAAGTGCTCTCTCATTCTACATTGGAGCTTGTGCAAGGGGGGTTGGTTCATGTACATACAACCTTCCTCTCTTTCCTCGTTTATTGCATGACACACCATTAAAATTTCTATGTGGCAAAGTCTATCAACAACTATCTTACAACCATTGGAGATGCCCTTAGATGTATCATTGCTCCTAACTAGGAGGGCTAACTCGATCGATCCGGAGATGTAGGCGGCACCACCACCTGTCGTACGAGCGACCACACGCATGATATGCACATCAGTAACATCACCAAAGCGAAGTAAATACTATTTCCTTTGGCACGTCGCTGAAAGCTCCAGAGATAGACAGGAAGATGTGTGTGCGCCGACCGGCGGATACCGTGACTTTCCCCCTGTGTGGTTCATGCGAAACCGTGGCGGACGAAGACGGACGTCAAGGCAGCCAAGCAGCCTCTTCGATTCTTCCTTTTGCCAGTGGGAGGGAAGCATCTTTTCTACATGTTCCTCTGGAGATTGAAACACTCTTTAGTACTAACAACTCCTTAGAAAAAGAGTTAGAACTTAACCACCCGTAGCATGTGTGTTGTACTATTACAAGACAACAAACGGACAAGGCAACAGAACACACCGCAAATCGTTTGCTATCGCAACTGGGAGAAGTTAATTACTAACTAGTGCACTAATGTTAATTAGTGAGCGGCAGCTTTATCGAGCATATGTGCAGAGATAACGACAAGCTCTTTTTTTCTCTTGAGAGAGACAAAGACTGAGAGAGACAGGGACTCACAGTGATCACCGATATGTGTTCACCAGTTAGTTTCAGCTCAGCTTAACAACCATCATTCACATGGGCTGTCACTTTGATCCATGAAATGACCGGTATTAAGTTAAAATAAAAGGAATTAGCCCTATTCATGTTCACATGCTCGCTGTCGACTACGGATAAGTAGCTGGGGATCAGGCTTCGTAGATGCCGGCCATTGGTTGATCAGACCTAGCTTGGCTGTACTAGAAATCTCCGAAGTGACGTTGTTCAATTGATATATTTTGATCGGTTGCCGCAACGAGAGAAAGTGACTGGTGTGTGTGTGTGTGTGTGTGTGTGTGTGTGTGTGTGTGTGAGTGTGGCCCGGTGAGTGCATTTGGTAGCCTGCATGAAGAAGAAGGCTTATGCTTTCAGCAAGGTTGAAGTTGGGGCAACATGCATGTTGATGACTACTAGTGGTTGGGGCGCGCCATTGCGCGCCTTCTGAGAAGAAGTTGTGCGCTCGTTTCCGCTGCCATGTGAGTCTTCACCTCTATCTGAAAAACAAAATCATCTCGCCCATCTCCAAAAAACCTTTCTTAAACAAAAAGCCTCACCTTCATCTAAAAAACATTTCTCACCTTGGCCATCCAGCAAGCGCCACGTGGAGGTGCCCAGCAAAAGCCCAGTGTTTCCCTCTTAATGGGTTTAATATAAGCTGGGACGAGGCAGGGACCCTACTTATTTCTGTTAGCTTGACAAAATGGGCAGGTTATCATGAATTTCAATGGGAATTCATGCACTCCGAAACTATATATGCTGCTGTCATGACAAAGTCGTCAACCTTGTATAAAATACATAGATAAAGAAAATAGTACAATACAATGCAACGATCATCGGTACTTGCCTTGCACAGTTCACAGGCGCGAGAGAGAACACATCAATCACTAGTGTTTTTGTAGTATTAGATATATATATTTATAGTTGAAAATGACATGACGTGACCTAACCAGGCCAACTGGAGAGCCAGCCAGCCAATTAGAGAACAATAGGTCCGAGGCTTCAAATGTGGACCATAGACTTGCAAAGTGAAGGAAATTCTCCATTGTACCCATTTCATAGGGAAACTTGAAGTAGGAAATAATCGCTTATTTCATATACATTCTCGGCGTCAAACCACCAATCACTTATGTCATATACATTCTCGGCGTCAAACCACTATTTGCGCATTTGAGATGGACAATGAAAAGCTCTTTAGATTTCTGGATTTTTTTGTCAATGTTTACTTGACCGTGGGCTTAATTTACCAAATACTCCGGCATATGAACCCGTGAGTCCCATCCATAACATAAAAAAAGGTAGATGCATGCTTTTTTAAGGAAACCACATGTTATTATATAAAGTTGGAAATTACTACACCATGCATATAACTTGGTCGATCTGGAGATTGAACGTGCGAGCACAACCCGTCAGACCAGCCACCACACACATGATATGCACATCAATCACATTCCCAAACAGAGCAAAAGAGTGAACCAACCTGTGGTTGGATGGTTAGAGGGACTGTGGTATCCCCAGCCTATCAGGGTTCAAATCCTGGTGCTCGCATTTATTCCTGGATTTATTTCAGGGTTTCCGGCGATGCACATTCAGTGGGAGGAGACGTTCCCGTCGACGACGAGGCGCCTACGGTGACTTCGTAAATCTCAAGATGATATGCCGGCTCAGTCTTTCGGAGGTGCTCATAGGGGTAGGGTGTGCGCGTGTGCGTTCATAGAGATGAGTGTATGCGCATGTATATGAGCGCTTGTGTCTGTACTGATGTTAAAAAAACCAGAGCATAGTATGATTAGAACACTCCTTTGGAAATTAAAACACTCTTTCGTACTAACAACTCCTTAGATAAATGATTAGAATTTAACCACCCATAGCATGCGTGATGTATGAGTGATGGCACAGATACAATGTACTAGAATTACGAGACAACGAATGGACAAGGCAGAAGAAGAGACAACAAACCGCATGCTAGATCACAACTGGGAGAAGTTAATTGAGCAAAGTATATTGTTACAGTTAATTAGCGACAGCTTTATCTCGCTTATGTGCACACACACAACGACATGCTCATATTTTTTCCCGAGATAGAGACTAAGACCGAGAGAGACAGGGGCTGACAGTGATCGTCGATATGTAATGCACCAATTACTTTTGGCTTAGCTTAAGAACCATCATTCACATGGGCTGTCACTTTTTTTATATATTTTTTTAGAAAAGGAGGATGACCCCCGGCCTCTACATCTGAAAGATGCATAATACTGGTGATCGATGTGGCCCCCCTCATGCCCCTAAGCTGTGCAAGGCAAATACTGATGTTCATACTACTGTATTATTTTTCATACATGTATTTTATACAAGGTTGAGCATTTCATCGTGCCATTGGCGTATATAGGTTCTGAATGCATGAATTTCCGCCGAAATAATTCATGATAACCTGTCCCAGTTTGTCACGCTAACATAGACTAGTAGGATTCCCTCACCCCAAGCTGAGATATGTTTCCTAGTAATTTCCAAGCTCCATCCCAGCTTATATATAGAGTAACAATCATCAAGCCTCGCTGAAAGCAGAAGTTTCTTCGTGTGTGTGCATGCAGGCCACCACATGCACCCACCAGGTCACACTCAACACACTGACACACACACCAATCGCTTTCCCTCATCGCGGTAACCAATCAAAATATATCAATGGCTCAGCGATTTCGACTATGGCCAAGCTCGTTAGGACCAATGAACGGTCGTCTGCAAACCGTGATCCCCTGCAGGCTTATCCGTAGTCGACAGCGAGCATGCAAGCACGCGTAGGGTTAATTCCACTTCAATTTCCTATCTTTGTTTTACCAGCCGGTTGTGGCTCTATGGCCTTTTTGTCTTTGGCGTTGAGGCTCTCTGTGAGCTAGCCTTTCTTTTTATTTCCAGACTTTAAGACCTTGTTAAATCTATTTTATTTTTAAATGTGGCCGTATGCATCGTTCTGATGCAGAGGCCGGGGAATCCCTTTTTTTAAAAAAAAAGATTTAGAAAAAGACAGGACTTGACCTACCGTATTATTGCACCACGCATGACGCGAGAGCCCTCACCTCACCTCACCTTAGCTGGCCAACAAAGAAGCCACACCTGACCCCATCAAACTGGCGACCAGACTGATGATGAAAAATAAAATACTTCTAAAGCACAGGTAAACAAACACCTAAAAGCGCTGGCTCCTCGATTGATCCCAACGGCAGCGAGAAAGCGAGTTGGGATCCAGATAGTTGCCGGATAGTTGTGTGGCATCATCATTGCATTAGCGCGAGTGCGCAACGCAATGCTGATTACATAATCAAGCTTTGTTAGTGGCACCAATCATGAGTCATCACGTCGGGTTTAAGGTTGACCGTTGCACTAACAACAATATCGGAGACGAAGAGTCGCCGCCGGCCGGGGTGCATGTGAAAGTAAACCGCACGCGACTGAACTGGCGGGCGGCGGTACTGGAGCTAGGGTCAGGACCCAAATTAGGCCGGATTTTGTCCATGCCCATCGACGTTTGGCTCGTTGCGATGGCCGATTGGCTTGTTAATGCGCACACTGTTGCCGTCCAGCGTCTAATAATCCCTTCCAACGTGTCAACATGCAACTAGTTTCCTCCTCCTCATCTTCATCTCCGGCAGCCACGAGTTCTTATTCTCCGGCAGGCGAAATGAGCACGGATCGGTACGCGAGATGCTTCCGTCTCTACAGTCTGCAGGCAGATCGAATAATTTCAAAGAGTGGACGAAATTGATTATATACTACTTGTAGCCATAATATTCGGATCCTACAGCGTTCTTCTCTACAGAAAAGAAATTAATATATTGTTCGCTAGAAATGGGGGGCTCGACCAATCAATCGGCCGTGTTTGACTCAAAAGCTTGATCGGATTCCTCATTCCTGCACTTTGTGGCAATGATTTAGGTGGTTTCAGGCAGCTTTGATTCGCCAACCATCTGTGTCGGGGCACTGTGTATTGCATATATTATCAAGGAGCATCTGGTTCATGTCTTTACAGTTCTCTTGACCTCACCGCACCTTATGTCCTTAGCATTCTCTTTACCT
>NC_041383.1:788023976-788043858 GCF_002162155.2 Triticum dicoccoides
CCGTAGGGTTTAGATATGCTCACTTGTACCGGCCAATCAGTTTTCTTTTTGATCTTTGGTATTAGCGGCATCTCGCTAAACCGTCTTAATGCACAAGTAGGAATTTTGCATGTGGCTTGTATCTACCTCTCCCACACCTAGACCGACACGTTTTAGCATCAGCAAAAACAAATTTGCCATAGAGCTTCATCTTTTCCCTTGATATATTTCACATGCATCCCTCCTAACTACCTGGTTCAGAGAAGAAAAACTAACTAGCCATCATAAAATATAAACAAAAATGATAAACATTTAACATCAGATTTTTAGGCATGACAAATAGAACGTTTTTCATGGCAACTTATATTGACGTGAGGATAACAAATTTAGTTTGCAAGCACGGCAATTTAGTGGAAAAAAACTGAGGCAGATTTACCTTGCTCGTCGACTAAACTTGCCATTCTCGATAAACATAATTTGGCATGAAAAACGTTCGATTCACCATGCCTAAAAATCTGACATACCCTATATATTTGTGTCCGATATAAAAAAGTGTACTTTCTTCTTGGCATGGTAGGCAAAACGAGCCAAGCACTGAAGATGACATGAGGGGTGGTGGGGATGGGCCGGGATGGGGCCTTCACTTTGGAACTCGTCTGTGGGATTATGGAAGTGTACCAAATTCAATGGACACAACTAGAGCGCGACGGCTCATGGAGCGATGCTCGTAATCACCGTTCATGTCACACCATGATATCGATGTAGGTTGTCGTCATCATGATATTAATCTAGGTACATATGCACACATTTATTCTTTCACAAAAAAATGCACATATTTAAAAAGGCATCATATACCTAGTTAAATAAGGCAGAGCATCAGATACTTTTCTTGGAGAGTGTAGCGGACTCAGTGACATGCATGCACTCCTGTCAAAAGATCTTCTCTTGTGGGAAACATGGTATACATGCACGGTCCTATCAAAGTTTCAAACAAAGAATGGATGTGAGTAAAAGACGCGAACACAAGAAAGAGAGATAGTGGTAGTAAAAGAAGATTGCATCCATAGACGACCGCATCTCCCAAACTTCATGGAAAAGAACCAAATCCCACCACATGATCTACAAAAGCGAAGCATCCAATCTTTCATCCGTCTGATTCCTGTCTCGGAGATTCCACATTTCTTTGTAGATGATGAAATGCGTATATATCCTATCCTATGATATACTGTTCATCAAGAGTGATTTATACCATTCCTTTCCTGGTGTCTATTTTAATTTTAACCTTGTTCAATAATGAAAACTGAGAGGTACCATATGCATACGTTGAAACCTACAAACAAATAATGCGCTAGTAACGATTTTTTTTTTTTTTGCAACAGATTCAGAAGTAAACAGTCACATAATTTTTGCACACTGCCACCCTTCCATTGAACAAACAGCGAGTCATATTCAGTGCTTCTTTTCTCGCAAAAAAAAAAGAATATTCAGTGCTTCTTTGCATTAGACACCTCCATATAACAATTTGCACACTTATGAACTTATCCTTTGCTGCATGCATGGGCCATGTGCTACCATTCTTATTTACTACTAATGCGTTAATTTGTCTTACCGGCTAGCCGGGCTCGTTTCTTCTATCTGCATGACAGGGACACGTCCTGCAACCTTGCGACCAACTTGGCCCCGCCCCGACACACCGGTATTGTGCAGCAGACACACGACTGAAACAACCTGTGTAGTACGTGCGGTCGCGGTGCCAGTTGCTCGCTGGATTGTATGGGTTCCAATTCCCCCCAGTGCTCTTAACGTAGGGCATCACCGTTGTGCTCTTGACAGTGGCCATGCAAATTCCATCCGACAAAACCTACGTAAATTCCATCCTGGCATCCCGTGCATGATCTCCCCGATCGACGCACAGACGCCCATCTGAGGACAGTGCGTTCATGTATAGGTCGATCGATATTGGATAGGACACCACACGTACGTATGATATGCACATCGTAACATCACAAAGTTAAAGCAAAGCCTCTTTCCTTTGGCACGTCGCTGAAAGCTTGGGGAAATAGATGTACGCGCGACCGGCCGGCGGACAGGACGAATGATACCGTAACTTTTGCCCGTGTGGTTCACCGTGTGAGACCGTGGCAAGCTGCTGCCTTCGCCACGCGCGAAAGCTACCTCGTCTAAGCAGCCAGGATCCCATCTTTCTCAATATAGTACACCGGCCAGATGAAGATTTTTTTTTTAAATGGAGGCAAAAGATTTACCTCATTGATTAAATAAGAGGAGAATAAAGTTATAGAGTGTTACAAAAGGCCGAGAGAGTGGCATGACAATTACTCGCCTAATACAAATTTCTCTAATTTTTTCGCCCTCGCAGTAACCCAAAGGTTGGCCTCATCCACAATAGGCTTTAGGAGAATTGGTGGCAGTGCATTCTTGTGACGGAACACCCTAGCGTTCCTCTCATTCCATATTGTCCACGACACAAGCATGATAAGAGAGGCCATGCTGGTTGCTTAAATTGGTTCGCCTATCCCACCACTCCAAAAGGGATCCCGCAAGGTGCCAGTCATTAGTGTCCATGTGCACAAGGCCATATTTATCAATGATCAAACGCCAGAGCCTAGTAGTGAAGCGGCGTGGTTGGCCTAACTGTGCCCTCTGCCCCTCTGCAAGCGAGAGCAGGAGACGGGCATCGTTACTAACTAGTGATTCTCCGTGGAAAAACACCCGGAATCTCTCGTAACCACTCCCTAGAAAAACAGTTGGGACTTTAACCACCCGTTAGCATGCGTGCTGTATGAGTGGCCAAGCAGATACAATGCACTAGCAAGACGAGACAGGAAGCGGAAAGGGTTGAGAAGACATGACGGGAGAGGGCACCGCTAATGACATGCCTAGGTTGCAACTGGGAGAAGTTAATTAGCTAAACTATCGTTAACAAGGGACCGAGCGGCAGCTTTATCTCGCGTATGTGCACACATACAGCGACAGGCTCACTTTTCTGTAGGAAAGAGACAGAGACTGACAGTGATCGATGCGATGCAGCAATTACTCTTAGCTTAACCACCATCACATGGCAGTGCCTGTGAATCGACCGGGATTAAACTAAATAATAAAGAATTAGCCTATGCACGCTCGCTGTCGACTACGGATAAGCAGAGATCAGAGGCGTAGACGACCATTGGTCAGAGCTCAGCTTAGCTCGAAATCTCCATGGCGACGTTGGGGAATTCAATAGAATATACCAGCGTCATTTGATATTCAGATTGATTCCCGCAATGAGACAAAGCTGCATGTGCTGCCCTTCACAAATAAGAAGCCTTGTGCTTTGAGCAAGGTTGAAGCTGGGGCGACACATGCATGATGATGATTACCGTACCTGGGAAGCAACACAACTTAGCTTGTTAATTAAACACCACCACCCAATGGTGAGGGGTCTTGTGATTGGTTTGCATTGGCTTTCTTTTTGTTCAGTCAGTGTGTTGCCATTGGCTGATCTAAGCTGCACTACTACTACTCTAGGGTTTGATTCATTTGGTATGACTTCAGGACCGCATGTAGGGTAGTGCACCCCAATGATCAGTATAGTACACCTTCAGTGTACGAAGTTTGCACGAATATAGAGCTGGAAGCCTATGAAAAAGTCTATTTTCTCATTTCCTTTGGCACGTCGCTGGAAGCTCGGGGAGATGGACAAAAAGATGTATGCGCGCACCGGCCGGCGGATACCGTCACTTTTCCCCCTGGTTCACCGTGACAGTCTCTTCGATTCTTCTTTCCCCTAGTGGAATGGAATCATCTTTGCCACTAGTCCCTTTGCAAATTAAAACAATCTTTCGCCCTAACAACTACTCCCTCCGTTCCTAAATGTAAGTCTTTTTAGAGATTTCACTACAAACTACATACGGATGTATATGAACATATTTTAGAGTGTAGATTCACTCATTTTGATCCGTATCTAGTCCATAGTGAAATCTCTAAAAAGACTTATACTCCCTCCGTCCGAAAAAACTTGTCATCAAAATTGATAAAAATGGATGTATTTAAAACTAAAATACATCTAGATACATCCCCTTTTATCCATTTTGATGATAAGTATTTCCGGATGGAGGGAGTATTTAGAAACGGAGGGAGTACTTGGAAAAATGGGTTAGAACTTAACCACCCATAGCATGCGTGTTGTATATGAGTGGCGGGACAGATGCAGTGTGCCACCAATACGAGATAGCAAATGGACAAGGCAATAGAAGACACCCAAATCGCATGCTAGATTGCAACTGGGAGAAGTTAATTTAGAAAATTGCGTATATTGTTACAGCTCTAATTAGCGAGCGGCAGCTTTTCCTTGCGTATGTGCACACACAAGCACAACGACAAGTTTTTTTTTCCTAGAGAGAGATAGAGACAGAGACTGAGAGAGACACGGATTGACAGTGATCGTTGATATGTGATGCACCAATTACTTTCGGCTTAGCCTAACAGCTACCGTTCACATGGGATGTTACTTTGATCCATGAATTGACCGGGATTAAGTTAAATCAAAAGTAATTAGCCCTATGCATCATGCTCGTTGTCGACTACGGATAAGCATCTGGGGATCATGCTTCGCAAATGGCCGACCATTGGTCGATCAAACCTAGCTTGGCCGTACTCGAAATCTCCAAGGTGACGCTTAGCTATTGATCGATATATTTTGATCGGTTACCACAACGAGACAAAGCGGCTGATGTGTGTGAGTGTGACCCGGTGGGTGCATGTGGTGGCCTGCATGAAGAAGAAGGCTTCTGCTTTCAACAAGGTTGAAGCTGGCACGACATGCATGTTGATGATTTATCACTACATATAAGCTGGGATGGCGCGTGAAAAGTACTACTCCCTCCGTTCCTAAATATTTGTCTTTCTAGACATTTCAAATGACTACCACATACGGATGTATGTAGACATATTTTAAAGTGTAGATTCACTCATTTTGCTTTGTATGTAGTCACTTGTTGAAATCCCTAGAAAGACAAATATTTAGGAACGGAAGGAGTAGAAAATATATCTCGGCTCGGAGGGAGGGAAGGGACCCCTACTTATTTCTGTTAGTGTGACAAAATGGGGCAGGTTATCATGAATTTCAAGGAAAATTTCCTGTCTTCCGAACCTATATATGACGCCGGCATGACGGAAATTGTCAACCTTGTATGAAATACATATATGAAAATATAGTACAGTGGTACGATCATCAGTACTTGTCTTGCTCAGTTCACACATCACCAGTATTTTGTAGCATAAGATTTTCTTGAGCCAACCAGTCGGAACCCTTCACCTCAGCAGGCCAGCAAAGAAGCCACACCGAACCCCATTAAACTAGCGATCAGACTGATGACTCCTAAATCATGGATACCCGAAAGCGTTGGCTCCTCGACCGACCCTAACGCAGCGAGAAAGCGAGTTGGGATCCACATAATTGCCGGATAGTTGCGTGGCATCATCATTGCATTAGCGTGAGTGCCTGCGCAAAGCTGAGTAATTATGCTTTGTCGGGCTGGTCATAGTGGGAGTAATTTTGGTAGTACCATAGCGCACCTAAGGCAAAAATAAGTCTACAACATAATAGATTCAACCAACTATAATACTGTTTCTATGATATTTTGTATTATGAAGGTAGTAACGCCTATGCATGACACTAGTCTTAGTGGCATCAGTCATGAGTCATCACGTAGGGTTTAAGGTTAACCACTGCACTAACAACAATATCGGAGATGCTAGTAGCGACGTCTAGTGTTTCTCCAACACGTCATGCAAATAGTTTCCTCTTCTTCTAAATCTCCGGCAGCAAGGCGGCCACGAGTTATTATATTCTCCAAGGGGGCAAAATTGGTACGTGAGATACTCCCCACTTTACATTCCGCACGCAGATCGAATAATTTCAAAGAGCGGAGGTCACTGTTTATATACTACTCCCAACAAGCTTAAATGTTGCTTGGATTGCCTAGGAGTGTGGAATATACGCTAGCTAGCTAGCTACACTGTAGCGGTATTATTCGTCCTACAACGTTCTTCTTTATAGAAAATAAATATATTCTATTGTTCGCCAGAAATGCGGAGGTCGACCAACTAATTCGTCGCGTTGACTCCAAAACATCATCTAATTCCCCACTCCTGCAATGTTTCTGGTGGTTTAGAATGGATTTCATTCACCAACCGTTGGTGTCGTGGCATTGTATAGGGCATATGTTTGTTTTTCGAAAAAGGGAGTCCCCGACCTCTACATCACAGGATAGTTCGAAAATGCACGCCTCGATATCCAACCATATTTAATCTACAATTTAAAAAACATATCTAATCTATATAAAGCAAGCCAACAAACCATATTTAATGTAGGTACATATACACATACATACTTAATAAGGCATTGTGTCCCCTTGATAGATGAAACAATGCATTGCGAGTAGCGAACTGACTGACATGTGGGTACTCTTGCCAAATTTCTTGTGAGAAACATCAAATGGCCACACAATACTATCAAAGTTTCGAGCAGACCGAACAAAGAATGAATGCGAGTAAAAGAAGATTTCACCCATGTACGACCGCATCTCCCAAACCCCGTGCAAAAGAACCAAATCCCACCACATGATCTGCAAAAGAGGAGCATCCAATCTTTCGTCTGCGTGGTTCATGTCATGGAGATTCCACGTTTCTTTATAGACGCTGAAATGCATACATATCCTATGGTGCATTATTATACGGGAGCCATGTATACCCTTCAAAATGCTCCTAGTAGTATTCGGTGCTTAACAGGAATAGTATCAATTACTCTTAGCTTAGCCAGCATCGGCAACAATTGGTCACAGCAAAGCCATGCTAGCTCGGAATCTCCGTGGGATTGATTATTACGACTACAAGGCTATTACAAGGAAACTCATGGGAAATTTCCACCTTTCGAACATATACGTCGGTGAGGAGGAATCATCAGCTTATATAACATTTCTTGTGAAGTGGTAGTATTATCAGTGTGCTACACTTGCACAACTCATGAACGCAAGCATGACGGAGAATGCCAGGGAGAGAGCAGCATTTTGAATGTAGTTATATAATACTTCCTCCATTCACAAATATAAGATATTCTAGATATTTGAATATGAACTACATACGAACTGAAATGACGGAACAAACACACTAAAATACGCCTATACATATTCAAATCAGAAAAAAGTAGAACATTTTATATTTGGGAACGTAGCGAGTGATATTTATATTTAGTTGAAAAAGACAGGACTTAGCCTACCCGGCCATTATTGCCACCAGGCATGACGTGAGTGCCAGTCAGCCAGAGCCCCCACATTGATTAAACTGATGACCGGATTAACAAAAAGATTTCAGCACAAATATCTTAAAGCGAGTAGACAAAAACCCAAAGCGCATCTCAACGGCAGCAAGAAAGAAACAAAAATGCTTCCAAAGCACGTCATCATCCAGGTAGCTGCCGGATAGGCGGGCGGCATCATTATTGCACTAGCGTGGGTGCGCAATGCAATGCTAAATAGTAAGCTTTGTTAGCTGCACCACTAGCACCAATCACGAATCATCACCTCAAGTTTAAGGTTGACCACCTGTCAGCCCTGACATGTAAAGTAGACCGCACGCAACGGTACTACGACAACACGATTCTATCAAAGTTTCGTGCAAAGTGAACAAAGAATGGATGCGAGTAAAAGAGAAACATGTGAAAGAGAGATAGTGGTAGTAAAAGAAGATTGCACCCATGTATGATCGCATCTTCCAAACCTCGTGGAAAAGAACCAAATCCCACCACACGATCTAGAAAAGTGGAGCATCCAATCTTTCATTTGTCTGGTTCTCGTCTCAGAGATTCCACGTATCTTGGTACATAATGAAATGCATACATATCCTATGGTGGAACACTATTTATCGATAGCGATTTACATCGTTCCTTTCGGGGTGTCTATTTTCAGTCTTATATTCAATACAGTGACAACTGAGTGTTACACCATCTATGTATATTGAAACCTACAAACGTATTATGCACTAGTAATGAATACTTGTTTTGTTTATAAAAAGGTGAATATTTGTTTTCTGACCTATTCAGAGATACAAGTTGCATTAATGTTTTTTTGCACACTGATACGTTTCCTTTGAAAAAACAGGACGTCATATTCAGTGCTTCTTTGCACTGGACACCTCCAAATAAAAGCTTGTATGCTGATCGTATGCTGCATTTCATGGACGCTTGGGCCATGCAGGTGCTACCACTATTTCGTAATTGGTTATTTACCGGCTAGCCAGCCTCTGTATGTCACGCAGAACTCCTGCAATTTTGTGAGCAACTTGGCCCGGCCCCGACATTGATACGTGCCGTCGTGGTGTCAGTGGCCTGCTGGGTCAGCCAGGGTTCCAATATCCCGATGTGCCAAACGTGGGGCATCACCGTTCTGCTCGCGACAGTGACCATTGCAAATTCCATCCGAAAAAAAATTAACCATTCCTCCAATAAAACCAAGCGTGCAACTCCTCCCGACGAACAAGTGCCCGTTGCTCCGTGGTGAGTGCGTTCATGTATAGCACGATCGTCGATCCGGATATGTACAGCATCACCACCACCCCGTCGGGGCAGCAACCACACGCATGATATGCACACATCAATAACATCACCAAAGCGGAGGATCTTTCCTTTGGTATGTCGCTTAAAGCTCAGCGAGATATATGATTTACGCGCGCATCACCGGTCAGGATGAATAATACCCCCGTAACTTTTGCCCTTGTCTGTGTGGTTAATCATGCGAGACCGTGGCATGCTGCAGCCTTCGCCACACGCACGAAAACAACCTCCTCAAAGTGGCCGGCCAGCTTCTTTGATCCCATCTTTATCCCGGCCAGGGGAAGCATCTCTCGTGCTAACCACTCTTTAGAAGAAAAAAACAGTTGGAACTTATTAACCACCCGTAGCATGCGTGTTGTATGAGTGGCGGGACAGATACAGTGTACATACTAGCTATACGAGACAACAAACGGACAAGGCTCAACAAGGCCAGACACAGCTAATCGCATGCCTAGATTGCAACTGGGAGAAGTTAATTAGCTAAACTATCTTTAATTAGCGAGCGAGCCACAGCTTTATCTCATGTATGCGCACACATACAGCGATAGGCTGTTTTTTCCTAAGGAAGTGACAGAGACTGACAGTGATCGATGTAATGTACTACTTACCAATTACTCTTGGCCTAAGCACCGTCACATGGCCTGTCACTTGGGTCTGTGAGTCGACCGGGATTAATTAGAAAGAATTAGCCTATGCATGCTCGCTGTCGACTACGGATGAGCAGAGATCAGAGGCCCAGACGGCCATTGGACGAAGCAAAGCCACAGCCCGGAATCTCCAAGGTGACGCCAAGTTAATTCAATACTAGAATATACCCCGCAAAAAAAAAATCAACAGCAACATTTGATATTTAGATTGATTCTGAAATGAGAGAAAGGGATTGGTGTGAGAGCTTGACCTTGTGGGTGCATGCATGAGGTGGCCTGCACGAAGAAGAAGGCTTGTGCTTCCAGCAAAGCTTGAAGCTGGGACGACACATGCATGCTGATGATTACCTTGCCTGGGAGGCGACAACACTTCACTTGTTGATTGAGCATTACTTTACTTGTTCTTTGCTGTTTGGGGTGTTGTAATTGGTTCGCGTGAGCCTTCTTTTTGTCCAGTCAGTGTGTTGCTATTGGCTGATCCGTGATGCACTATAGGACCACATGTAGGGCAGTGCACCCCAATGATCTGTATAGTACACCTCCAGAGTACAAAGTTCGTACGGTGACAAATATATTGAGCTAAAAGCCTATGACAAAGTTAGTTATTTGAAACTCATGCCATGTGAGCATATATATACACACCCATAAGACAAAACCGCCAACATATATAAAATTCATGTGAAGTGCTTCAATTGCACAGTTCATGAACCCAACCATGGTCATTGTTGTAGTTTACCGATCGCTGATTCGATTTTTTGTCCTCGCATGTTCATAGCTTTGATCTTATGACTTTGCTACCGACGTGTTTTTCGTGTTGGTGCGTTGATGTTGGTTGTGGCATCTTAATTATACAGACGTCGGATATGTGCCCTTTGGGTTTGCATCATCTTGACGCATCTTTTCTATGCCAGTAAAATTCATCCTTTGTCGATAAAAAAGTTGTAAAAGACAGGACTCGACCTACTGCCGTATTATTGCCACCACACATGACGTGAGCCCTCACCTCGCCTCAGCTCTCCCACGATATATACTGCATTTATTAGTATCTTATAGAGTAAACCGCACGCATGCAACGGCCCTACGACCGCGCCAGCGCTGGTCGCCGGAGCTGGCCGGCCGGCGTCTCTCGTTGGCCGCCCGCCTGAATGATGGAGGCCTGACGGTGCGGCGTGCCAGGTCTAGTACCTGCAACAGAAGGACGAGATGCACGTACAGGAAACTGAAAGTCTGAAATCCGGCCGCGAGAACAGGGTCAGGTCCGGCTGTAGTGTCTAATCATTCAAGCATGCCACATTGGTACTCCGACATTCTTCCCAATTCGCCAGGCAAATAATTTCCTCATCTTCGAGGTCTCCAGGAGACAAAGTAAGCATGGACGGTCGTTCACAGGCCACGAGTTCTTATTCTCCCAGGAGCCAAAAGGAGCACGGATGGGTACGTCAGATGCTCTGCTCCAGGCTTTACTTTGCAGTCTACAAGATCGAATATAGGCTCAAAGAGGCAGATGAAATCGTTTATAAATCTCAGATGCTGGGTCAATTGGGACTTGGGAGTCAGGGAATATAAGCTCCCCTGTAGCGATAATATTCGAGCACACTCCTACAGGGTTTTTATCTTTTGTCTTTACGGAAAAGATACCACTAGTACTACACCCCATTGTTCGCCTGAAAGTGGGGGAGTCGACAGACAAATATCAGTCGGTCGTGCTGTTGCTGACTCCAAAGCGCGATCTGAGATTCCAGATTCCTGCACTTGTTGATTCGGGTGGTTTCCCGCGGCCCTCGTTCGCCAATTTTTCCTTTAGCACGATTCGCCACTTGTTTGTGCCGAAGGCGTTTAGTTTTGCCTGGATTTTCTCTTCAATATTGTGTTGTCTTCACCTAACTGATACTCCAAACGATTGAAAAAAGGAAATTTCTGTGTTTGACCACTTCAAAAATTTCAAGGGTATTGCCACACACAAAAAATCAAGGGAAAATACATTGCACAGAGCGAGGATGGATTAAATGGTCCAACGTGGATATTCGGTGACGTTGCATCAACGACATGGGGAGGGCCTATTCGCCGCATTAAGCGCCCGTTTATTCCTGCAGCCCACAGGGGCGTGATGACATGGGCATGCTCGCCAGTTTCCTCGCTCGCTTGCAGGACTCCCTCCCTCGCAATTCTCAAAAAAAGATACTTGCTTGCTCACATTGTCGTCTACAAGTCGCTTTTTCTTCGCTTGTTCTCTACAAATCTTTTGGTCCAGGAAGGAAAAACCAGAAAGGTTTTCTTAGTATTTAAAATTTTGGTGAAACAAACAAATGTTTGTCCATTTGAAAGAAGTTCACCAAATAGAAAAAAAGGGAATTCGATTTTTACTGATGAGCTAGAAAAATTTCATGAATTTGGAAATGTTTCTGGATTCGCAAAATTTTCACATATTTTTTAAAATTTCTTGAATTGGGAGATTTGTTCATGAATTTAAAAATATTCACATATTTTTAAAAGATCACTAATTGAAGCATTTGTTCGCGTATTTGAAATTTTTTAAGAAAATTTGAACATGTTCACGCATTTGAAAATTTCACAAAAAATGAAAGTAATTGATTTGAATAAAGTTCCCGCAATTGAAAAGTTCACGAAAATTAAAAAACCCACTGGTTTGAATAAAGTTCATGCATTTGGAAAAATTTCACCGATTTAAAAAAATTCATGCATTTGAAAATTTCAATAATTTGAAAATGTTCAAAAATTTGAAAAAAGTTCATAGATTTGAAAAATGTTCACCAATTGAAAAAAAGTTCATGTAATTGAAAAAGTACACAAATTTGAAATAAAGTTCACATATTTGAATTAAGTTCGTGCATTTGGAAAAAGTTCACAGATTTTAAAAAGGTTCACGAATTTGAAAAGTTCATAACTTTGACAATGTTTGAAGATTTGAAAAAATTAACAGATTTAAAAAATGTTTACCAATTTGAAAAATTTCATGCAATTCAAAAAGTTCACGAATTTGAAACAAAGTTCAAAAATTTGAATAAAGTTCACGCATTCGGGAAAAGTTCATGGATCCAAAAAGTTTCTGAATTTGAAAAAAGATCATGAATTTGAAAATGTTTGAAGAATTGAAAAGAGTTCACAGATTTATAAAATGTTCAACAATTTGAAAATTTTCATGAAATTGAGAAGGTTCACGAAGTTGAAAATAAAGTTCAATGATTTGATAGAGTTCACACATTTGGAAAAAGATCATGCATTTGAAAAAGTTCTTGCATATGAAAAAGTTCGTGAATTTGAATGAAATATTCGCGGATTAGAAAAATGTTCCCCTATTTGAGAAAAGATCATGTATTTCAAAAATGTTCACAAAAATTTTAAAATCATGCATTTGGAAAAAAATCATGAGTTTGAAAGAAACCTTAGAGAATTTGAAAAAAATATGAAAAAAAGCACATTTGAAGGGAACAAGTAAAGAGAAAGAAAAATTAAATCCAAAAAAAAGGAAAAATGAATACATGAAAAAGAAGAGGAAAGGAAAAATTAAAAAGAAACAGAAAAAAGAAAATAAAAATTAAAAGCAAAGAGCAAAAGAATCAGGAAAACCAGTCGAAAATCGCCTAGAAGCATCCCAAAACTGGCAGGGAAGCAAGAAACTTTCCAAAATTGGCCAGCAGGTAATGTTTTTCAAGATTATGGGCCAGGGCAGTTGCTCGTAGGGGGTGTGCGCCATGTACGAGTATCAAAGGAACCATCGCCGAAGCGCCAAATAGAGTACGGGCACGTGCGAGTAAGATCCTATAGTTTTTTTTGCTGTCGGTGAAGCCATCGGGCAACCAGTAGGGATGCGCAATGTGTCATCTTCTCATTGGTGGGAGGTGGCAGCACAACGGTTGCTTCAGGAACAAATATATGATGCATGGACACCGGAAATTCCGTACGAGTAAGTGTAACGTCTTGTTCTTTTTTTAACCATGGATGTGCAACGTCCTTGATTATCTCCATTTTGGTCACGGCTCAAAAAAGAAAAGTTCCATTTTTGTCAATGTTGGACCAAAGGCTTAAGTCAACGGTGCTAACGTCTTCTAAACCTTGCAAAAGAAAAATGGAAATCTGACTTTTGCTCCCTGGTATGAAGACACTCACACGATTGCATGCTACTCCCTCTGTCCTAAATAACATGTCATGAAAATAGATGAAAATGAATGTATCTAGAGCTAACAATACCTCTAGATACATCCTTTCCGCGACAAGGATTTGGGATGGAGGACATATTTTTTATTATTCTTTTGACAATATTTTTATGCCATTAATTTGGACACTATCACTACTTATCCTTTTTTAATGACTACTCCCTCCGTTTCTAAATATTTGTCTTTCTTGACATTTCAAATCACTACCACATACGAATATGTAGACATATTTTAGAGTGTAGATTCACTCATTTTGCTTTGTATATAGTCACTTGTTGAAATCTCTAGAAAGACAAATATTTAGGAACGGAGGGAGTAGTATTTATCTTTGATCTCGGTATATGCTTTTAATCTTTGATTATATATATTCTGATCAGGGGATCAGAATAATATTCTGATCACAACATGAACTTCCCGAGTAACGCGCCTGACCTTCCCCGAGTACTAGGTTGAACTTAAGCTAAAAAGTGTCCAAATGGAGCTCGCAATATACCGTTGAAAAGCTATGGACACCAATATCATGATCCAATTTAAATTTTTGGCAAAATTTAAACGGTTTAAGAGCAGTTTTGAAAACCGTTTTTTCTTCATACAAAAAACGTGAATCATATTTTCGATCGCATTTCTAAACCATTTATCGGAATGAGGTAAACATGGAAAGTTTTCTCTAATTCCCTATGGATAAAGAGTAATTTTGAAAATCGTAAAATTTCATAAGCCGAACAGCCGAGTTCGTATTTTCAATGTAATTTCTAAACAGCTAATCCATTTGAGGCAAATGATATGGCATTGGAAAGCTTGTGAAAATTCGCTACTTTTTCATGTTAAAAGTTTTCTCTAATTTGGAAAGGTTTAAAAGTAATTCAGAAAACGGTACAAGTTTTATCGAGTTCATATTTTCGAGCTAATTGTTTAACCGTACGTCCGAATGCAACAACTGATACGATGTTGGAAAGCTTGAGAAAATGCGAAACTTTTTTATATATTTTTTCTCCTAATTCCTTACAGTTTTAAGTCAAATTGAAAAATGAATAAAACGTATTTTTGGCATAATTTCTACATACTTTATCGGAATGGGGCAAATAATATACGCTGAAAAGCTAAGGAAAATGCGAAACTTTTTCATGTTGATGGTTTTCTCTGATTCCTAGCCATTTTCAAGTAATTGTGAAAATGGCGAGATCATTCGTTCTGCCTTTATCGTGAAACTGATTTTTCGAAAATGCACCGCGTGAAGAACCTGAACTTCTCGACACATCTACTTGAACTTCACTCTGTTTTTCACGTGCTTTTTTTCTCCTATATCTCAATCCACTGCTCCTAGCTCTCCATCCACTCACCGGAATTAAGCAAGTGATATACCGATGGAAAGCTGCTGTAAACACGCAACTTTCCCGTATTGATCATTTTTTCATACTCGCAACGACTTTAAAAGTTTTTCATCTGAAATTCATTCAGCGCAGTAGTTGAACTTCATGCTATTTTCACGTTGAACTTCTGTGACGTATTTCTGTTTGTAGACGCGCCTGAACTTCCCTTTGTACGAACCCGACCTTCGGGCTATCTTCACAACCATGGCTTCCCCCGTGAATTATTCTGGTTAGTCGTGTTCTATATGATGTTAGTGTAATCTAGGAACATTTTTAGCAACTAAATACCAGTTTTAAATAGGAATCTCTCTCGTTGGCGGATTTTGCTCTCGGGTCGTGATAAAATTGCGTTTTTTCTAATTTTACTGCCTGAGTTGTTTGACCTGAACTTCTCCTAGTGCTAGGTTGAACTTCCGCCAACATTGCGCAAATGGGGCTTGCGATATACCGTTGGAAAGCTATGGACACCAGTATCATGACCCAACTTCAAATTTTGGCAAATTGTAAGTGGTTTAAGAGCAGTTTTAAAAACCGTTTTTTCTTCATATAAAAAACGTGAATCGTATTTTCGATCGCATTTCTAAAGTATTTATCAGAATGACGCAAATAATATGGCGTTGGAAAGCTGTTGTAAAACTGCTCCTTCCACATGTTGAAAGTTTTTTCTAATTCCCTATGGTTGAAGGGTAATGTGGAAAATCGTAAAATTTCGCAAACCGAACAAACATGTTTGTACTTTGGTTGCCATTTCTAAACGCCTAATCCAATTGAGACAAATGATATGGCGTTGGAAAGCTTATGAAAATGCGCTTTTTTCTCATGTTGAAAGATTTTCTAATTTTGTATCATTTAAGAGTAATTTAGAAAACGGTACAAGTTCTACCAAGTTTGGATTTTCGATATATATTTTTAATCATACGTCCGAACGTAGCAAATGATATGGCGTTGGAAAGCCTGAACAAGTGCGCAACTTTCTGGTATATATTGTTTGTCCAAATTCATTACATTTTTATATTGATTTTGAAAATGGCTAAAAACGTATTTTTGCCGTAATTTCTACAAACTTCATCGTAACGGGGCAAATAATATACTGTTGAAAAGCTACGAAAAATGTGAAACTTTTTCATGTTGATGGTTTTCTCTGAATCCCAGCCATTTTCAAGTAATTTCGGAAACGGCGAGATAACTCGTTCTGCCTTTATCGCGAAACAGATTCGTCGAAAATGCATTGCGTGAAGTACTTGAACTTCTGTGGCAGTTCTGCTTGAACTTCACTCTGTTTTTCACGTGGTTATTTTTGCTCGTAGCTCTTCATTCACTCACCAGAATTAAGCAAGTGATATACCGAAGGAAAGCTGCTATAAACACACAACTTTTCTGTGTTGATCATTTTTTCATACTCGCGACATTTTAAAAAGTTTTTCTTGCGAAATTCATTCAGTGTAGTAGTTGAACTTCCTGCTGTTTTCATGTTGGACTTATGTGACATATTTTTGTTTGTAATTTTCCCATCCATTTTCGTCAATGTTACACAAATGATATTCTTTTTGTACAAACCTCTCTCACAATATTTTTTTAACTTTCTCCGACCGAGGACTTGAACTTATACAAATGATATTCCTGTCGTTTTGAAGTAAATTAGAAAATGACAAGATCATGATTTCTGCCTACATCACGAATGGAAATGCACTGCGTGAAGTAGTTGAACTTCTCGGGCATGTCTATTTGAACTTCACTTTGTTTTTGACGTGCTATTTTTTGACATGCTGTTTTTCACACTGTGTGAAGTAGTTGAACTTCTGGGGCATGTCTGTTTGAACTTCACTTTGTTTCACTTTATTTGTATTTTTCTTTTATAAAATACACACCATGCAGTACGTGAACTTCTGGTTGTTATCACTTTGAACTTCTCTCTGGTTTGAGAGGATTATTTTAAAACACAAAAAACAACATATTTTTATGTATTTTCGGACATCTAAATACACGATGAACCTCCCTCACAAGAATTTTTTTGAAATTTTCCTCGCTGAGCAATTGAACTTCTATCAACCATTATTTTCATTTATGAGTTGTTTTTAAAAGTGCAAAAAATGGTGCCTTGTTTTTTATTTTTTCAACAGGTAAATCCTAGGTTTTAATAAACTCCGAACTTCTTTATTATTTCAATTTGAACTTCACCTTTTTATATTTTTGAGTAAGGAATTGTATTCGACTTTTATACGGAAAAAATCGAACATGGAAATACAAGATGAACCTCTCTCGCAAGAATTTTTGAACTTCTCCGGACACATCACTTGAACTTCTTTCGACAAACCTTTTAAGCTTTTATTTTTCTATAATTTTATTCTCACCTGAAATGCATTCATTGCAGTACTTGAAATTCTCGTTCTTTTCACTATGAACTTCTATCGCATTTTTGTGTATACGTTGAATTACAACCAATTGAAGGCCAGGTGTCATTTTTCGCAATTTTTAAAACATGTAATTGGAGGTCGGACATCTCGAAATATAAATTTTGAACCATGCATGGAGGTACACCTGAACTTCTTGCAACAAATCTTTTAAGCTTTTAGTTTTCTATTCATTTTATTCTTATCTAAAATTCATTTCGTTTAGTAGTTGAACTTCCCACTATTTTCTATTTGAACTTTTGTCACATATTTTTGTTAAACCTCTCTCACAAGAATTTTTGAATTCTATCGGGCCGAGCACTTGAACTTCGAGCAACAAAATTTTTGGACTTTGCCTTTTTAATCTTTTTTTCTCATACGAAACGCACACCATGCAGTACATGAACTTCTGGCTATTACCAATTTGAACCTCTCTCTATTTCGGTTAAGTAACAGAAAAAGTGTGAGTTTTTTTATAAACATCGAACCTCTCTAACTTTTATATTTCAACTTCTTCTTGTATTTTTATTAGAAATATGAAAATTGGAGTTGCGTTAGAAACATCGAACTTCTTCATTATTTTCAATTGAATTTATTGACTTTATTTCTCAGTAATCGAAAAAATCCGAGTTTTTAAATAAATATCAAACGGATATGCTTTTTCTAATTGAACTTCTTCAAAAAATTTAGAAAAAATGTTTTTAAATAAGCACCAATCATTTCTTTAAAAATTGAAATTCATATTTTTATCTTTCCGAGAAACAGAAAGAACTTATGTTTTCGTATACATCGAACTACTCCTTTTTTTAAATTTGAATTTCTTCATTTTTATTCTTTAGTAACAAGGAAAGTTTGAGCTTTTTTATAAATATCGAACTTCCCTATTTTTGTAATATGGCTATTTGATTATTTCTTTTAGTAACGGAAATATCCTATTTTTTAATAAATGTTGGAACATCTGTTATTTAAATTTGAACTTCTAGACTTTTTCAATTTTAGAAATGATGAATGTCCTTTTATATGATTTTTGAACTTCCCAATTTTAAATTAAAACTTCTTGTTTTTATATTTTTAGAAACGATGAAATATTTGCTTTCTTAGTGCTCTTTTATTTTTGAACTACTCTATTATTTTTGTTTGAACTTCCTATGATCTTCTTGTCAGCAGATTTGGATTTTTCGACATTTATACATCGAACCAATGGGTTATTTTATTTTTGATCTTCTTGTTTCCATTTTTTTAATAAAGAGGAAATCTGAATTTTGTTTAATCTTCGACCTGACCCTCTTATTTTATTTGGACTTCTTGTTTTTTTTTCTTTTCATAACGAAAAAATTCTAGTTATTTTAGTAAACATTAAGCCACTTCATTTTTTTAAATTTGAACTTCTAGGTTTTTTTAAACCTTTTTAGGTGCATTTTTTCACCCTTTTAGCTATATTTTTCATTTGGCGGGTTTGATTTCTCAAACCTCCCGATTTTGGTTTATTATATGCATGAACTTTTCTTGAGGACAAAATTTCAACATGTTTTTAATTATCATTGTGTTAAGTGTGAGCTGTGTGTTTTTACTCCTCACGGACGACCATATAAGCATCAAGAATGAGAGAATATACACTTTTTAGTAGATCTTTTTTACAAATGCACCTTTTCTCTCTATGCGAACTTCCACATTTTTTATATATGAACTTCATTCTGAATTTGCATTTTATTTTTGCACACGAATTTCGTACATGAACTTTTTATTGTGTAACATATTACGAACTTATTCATTTCTTATATTTGAACTTATTCCCTTTCTCTTATATACACAAAAATAAAAAGGAAATCACCCATTCGTAACGGAAAATACACATTTTTGCATTAAATATTGATCCGCTTTGTTATTTTAATTGGCTTTTCTACAGCAGAAAACAGATTTCACGATGTACACCCGGCATGCAAAATAAACATGGGTTACAAAATGGAGCAAGAACACCTGACACGAAGAAATGAATACACACATGCTATGTAGTTGAGTAGGATCCCTTCCTTTTCATCACGAAACAATTTAATGAGACAACATGATTGCCTTCTTGTAAGTAACAACCCATACTCTGTACTCTTTTTTTCGGGACATCAATTTTTTCCAAACTTGCTTAGTACTTAACAGTACAAATCCATGGTCTTGATGAACCCTGGTCCTCTGGCACAACCAAACAATCAAAAGAATTCATGTTACTAACTCGCAGACCGTTGTCCACATACCTAAGATAAAAGAACTAACACACATCACAAAAAGTTTGCACAGTTCATGGGTTGGAAAGGGAGCAGGTCTGCGTAGCAGCAACAAGTATTGGCAGAGGTCACTGTGGAGCATTTGACACAAGCACTGCAGTTCAATCACCACGTGAAGGGTGAGCACGTCGTTGGAGCATCTGCCACCAACAACAAAGTTAGGAGTTGAAGCCTAGGATAGGTAGGGGCGACGACACCGAAGCGGGATGCTGGGGAGGAGGAGGGCACACCGGTGGAAGCCGAGGAAGAGGGGCGCCTGATGCCGGAGTTGGGGCGATGGTTGGCCGCATTTGGTGGCGTCGGTGATGGGGGATTGGAATCCCTGCAACCTTGGGGGGGGGAGCACCACCAGGGAGGGACGGGCGTCCATCTCAACGGCGGAGCACGCGGATGGGGGCGGCGTCTCCGGTGGCCAGCAGTGGATGGGGCTAGGGGCC
>NC_041383.1:788044079-788050191 GCF_002162155.2 Triticum dicoccoides
CTGCTAGCAGCGGGAGGATTCGGGCAGAGTGATGCGGGAGGTGGGGGTGGTTGGGAAGGTCATGCGGTGGGGAGTGGGCCGGTCGGAGTGGTTTGATGGACCGTCCAGGTTTCGTTTTTGGGTTTTCTGGATCTCGGGAACGTGGGATCGGGCCCTTATAGGGCTGACTGTGATCCAAATAGTTATTCTAATCCCAGGATTAGAATAGTGTTGTCCTATATATATATATATATATATATATATATATATATATATATATATATATATCTGAATAATATTCTGATCACAACCTGAACTGCCTGAGTAACTCGCGTGACCTTCTCTGTGAACTAGGTTGAACTTCCCGCAACATTGCCCAAATAGGGCTTGCTATATATCGTTGGAAAGCTATGGACACCAATATTATGACCCAACTTAAATTTTTTGCAAAATATAAGCGGTTTAAGAGCAGTTGTAAAAACCATTTTTTCTTCGCACAAAAAACGTGAATCATATTTTCGATCGCATTTCTAAACCGTTTATCGGAATGAGGCATATAATATGGCATTGGAAAGCTGCTGCCAAACCACTCGTTCCACATGTTGAAAGTTTTTTCTAATTCCCTATGGTTAAAGAGTAATTTGAAAAAACGTAAAATTTCGTAAACCGAACAACTGAGTTCATTTTTTCGATGTAATTTCTAAACGGCTAATCCAATGGAGGCATATGCTATGGCGTTGGAATGCTTATGAGAATGCGCTACTCTTTCATCTTGAAAGTTTTTTTTCTAATTTTGAATGGTTTAAGAGTAATTTAGAACATGGTCCAAGTCCTACCGAGTTCGTATTTTCGAGCTAATATTTTAACCGTGCGTCCGAGTGCAGCAAATGATATGGCGTTGGAAACCTTGAACAAATGCGAAACTTTTTGATATGTATTGTTTCTCCCAATTCTTTACGGTTTTAAGTCAGTTTTGCAAATGGCGAAAAATGTATTTTCACCGTAATTTCTACGAACTTTATCAGAATTGGGCCAATAATATACCGTTGAAAAGCTACAGAAAATGCGAAACTTCTTCATGTTGATGGTTTTCTCTGATTCCTAGCCGTTTTCAAGTAATTCCGAAAACAGCGGGATCATTCGTTCTGCCTCTACCGCGAAACAGATTCTTCGAAAATGCACCGCGTGAAGAACCTGAACTTCTCGATGCGTGTACCTGAAATTCACTCTGTTTTCACGTGATTTTTTTGATCGTAGATTTTCATCCACTGCTCGTAGCTCTCCATCCCACTCACGTGAATTGAGCGGGTGATATACCGATGGAAAGCTGCTGTAAACACGCAACTTTCCCGTGTTGATCATTTTTTCATACTCGTGACGATTTTGAAAGTTTTTCATCTGAAATTCATTCAGCGTAGTAGTTGAACTTCATGCTATTTTTACGTTGAACTTCTGTTACGTATTTTTGTTTGTACATGCGCCTGAACTTCCCTCTGTACGAACCCGACCTTTATCGAAATTTTGAAAACCGTTTTTTCTTCATACAAAAAGCGTGGATCGTATTTTTGATCGCATTTCTAAACCGTTTAGCAACTAAATACTCGTTTTAGATAGGAATCTTGCTCATAGGCGAATTTTGCACTCGGGTCGTGAAAAACTCGCGTTTTTTGCGATTTTACTGCCTTAGTTGTTCGACCTGAACTCCCCCCTGTGCTAGGTTGAACTTCCTGCAACATTGCCCAAATAGGGCCTGCTATATACCGTTGGAAAGCTCTGGACACGAGTATCATGACCCAAGTTAAATTTTTCGCAAAATGTAAGCGGTTTAAGAGCAGTTTTGAAAACCGTTTTTTCTTCACACAAAACATGTGAATCGTAATTTCGATCGTATTTCTAAACCATTTATCGGAATGAGGTATATAATATGGCGTTGGAAAGCTGCTGCAAAACAGCTCCTTCCACATGTTGAAAGTTTGTTCTAATTCCCTATGGTTAAAGAGTAATTTGAAAAAACATAAAATTTCATAAACCGAACAGCTGAGTTTGTTTTTTCGATGTCATTTCTAAACGGCTATTCCAATGGAGGCATATGATATGACGTTGGAAAGCTTATGAAAATGCGCTACTCTTTCACCTTGAAAGTTTTTTTTCTAAGTTTGAATGGTTTAAGAGTAATTTAGAAAACGGTCCAAGTCCTACCGAGTTTGTATTTTCAAGCTAATTTTTTAACTGTACGTCTGAATGCAACAAATGATACGGCATTGGAAAGCATGAGGAAATACGAAACTTTTATATATATATTGTTTCTCTAAGTTCCTTACTGTTTTAAGTCGATTTTAAAAATGGCTAAAAATGTATTTTTGCCATAATTTCTACAAACTTTATCGGAATTGGACAAATAATATACCGATGAAAAGCTACGGAAAATTCGAAACTTTTTCACGTTGATTGTTTTGTCTGATTCCTAGCCGTTTTCAAGTAATTTCGAAAACGGCGGGATCATTCGTTCTACCTTTATCGCGAAGCAGATTTTTCAAAAATGCATCGCGTGAAGAACTTGAACTTCTCAGTGCGTGTACCTGAACTTCATTCTGTTTTTCACGTGATTTTTCTTGCTCGTAGCTCTTCATCCACTGCTCGTAGCTCTCCATCCACTCACCGGAATTGAGCAGGTGATATACTGATGGAAAGCTGTTGTAAACACGCAACTTTCCTGTGTTGAACATTTTTTCATACTCGCGACGATTTTAAAAGTTTTTCATCTAAAATTCATTCAATGTAGTAGTTGAACTTCCTGCTGTTTTCACGTTGAACTTTTGTGACATATTTTTGTTTGTAATTTTGTCATCTGTTTCGTTAGTGTTACACAAATGATATTCTTTTTGTACAAACCTCTCACAATATTTTTTTAACTTTCTCCATCCGAGGACTTGAACTTACACAAATGATATTCCTGCCGTTTTGAAATAAATTAGAAAATGACGAGATCATGATTTCTGCCTTCATCGCGAATGGAAATGCACTGGGTGAAGTAGTTGAACTTCTCGGGCATATGTGTTTTGAACTTCACTCTATTTTTGACATGTTGGTTTTTGCAATGCGTGAAGTAGTTGAACTTTTGGGGCGGTCTGTTTGAACTTCACTCTGTTTCACCTTATTGTATTTTTCTTATATGAAATACACACCATGTAGTACGTGAACTTCCGGTTGTTATCATTTTGAACTTCTCTCTGGTTTGAGAGGATTATTTTAAAACACAAAAAACAACATATTTTTATGTATTTTCGGACGTCTAAATACACGGTGAACCTCCCTCACAAGATTTTTTTGAAATTTTCCTCGCTGAGCAATTGAACTTCTATCAACCATTATTTTCATTTATGAGTTGTTTTTAAAAGTGCAAAAAATGGTGCCTTGTTTTTTATTTTTTCAACAGGTAAATCCTAGGTTTTAATAAACTCCGAACTTCTCTGTTCTTTCAATTTGAACTTCACCTTTTTATATTTTGAGTAAAGAATTGTATTTGATTTTTATACGGAAAAAATCGAACATGGAAATAGAAGGTGAACATCTCTCACAAGAATTTTTGAACTTTTCTGGACAGAGCACTTGAACTTCTAGCAACAAACTGTTTAAGCTTTTATTTTTCTATACTTTTTATTCTGACCTGAAATGCATTCTTTGTGGTAATTGAACTTCTCATTGTTTTCATTATGAACTTCGATCACATTTTTGTGCATACATTGAATTACATGCAATTGAAGGTCGGACGTCAATTTTTTGCTATTTTCAAACATGTAATTGGAGGTCGGATGTCCCGCAATATTAATTTTGCACCATGCATGGAGGACCACGTGAACTTCTTGCAACAAACCTTTTAAGCTTTTGGTTTTCTATTCTTATATTCTTATCTGAAACACATTCCGTGTAGTAGTTGAACATCCCGCTGTTTTCTCCTTCAACTTCTGTCACATATTTTTGTTCAACCTCTCTCACAAGAATTTTTGAACTTTCTTGGGCTGAGCACTTGAACTTCTAGCAACAAAACTTTTAGCCTTTGCTTTTTCATTCTTTTTTTCATACAAATGCACACCGTGTAGTACATGAACTTCCGATAGTTATCAATCTAAACTTCTCTTGGTTACGTGAAAATATGTGAGTTTTTTATGAATATTAATCTGAATTTCTTAATTCTTTTTTTATGAATTCTGAAGCGCTCTAGTTTTAAAAGTTGAACTTCTTGTTATTTTATTTTTGAACTTCTTGTTTCCATTCTTTAATAAGCAGGGAAATATGAGTTTTCTATAATCATCGAGCTTCTCCATCTTTTTAATATGAACTTCCTAGTTTTATTTCTTTTAGTGTAACGAAAAAATCCTACTTTCTCATAGACATCGAGCCGCTCCGTTTTTTAATATGAACTTCTACGTTTATTTTAACAAAGAAAATCCTTTTTATAAAATTGTTTGAGATGCTTTTTTTAATGACCTTCTTTGGGCTTCCCTATATTTGTAGTTTTTTTAACCGAAACAAACATACTAAAAATGCAGTTTTTTGCATCAACTCATACTATTAAACTTCAAGAAAAAGTACAAAACAAGAAAGTAGACAACATGATGTACAAATGGGGCCAAATAAACTAATGATCTGATTCCCTTCTTATGCGTCACTGAATTTCACATGTACCAAATGGACTTCACTTCACTGTTTGACCTTCATCATACACCTCGTACATCCAGCCCAAAATCAAAATGAAAACCATGCCTCTCCATACACAACATGTGCATAGAGAGAGAGCTATAGTTGTTCCTTTACAACTATTTACTGAACTTCTACAGCCAATGCATTTTTTCTGTAGTAGATGCACAACAACTATAGAAGAGAGATTTTTTTGCTTGATGGATAGAGAAATTCAACAGCAAGGCGGAGGAGGATGCCCGGGCAGAGGAGGACATTGGCTGGAAGCGGCCTCACAAGAAGCAACACTGCATCAGCAACACTGATTATCACAAAGGACGACCGGCTTCCGAATGGCAACACCCCTGTCCCCTGCACCTCATGTGTGACCTTCTCCCCTGCCATGTGGTGAACTTCTTCCTCCCGCTGTTCATGTGGGTAGTGAGCAGCAGAGCGGCACGGAGGATCCTGGAGACACAAACATTTTGATCATAAATGAGAGGGAAAAAAGCACCAAATTGTAGGGGACTTCTGCTACTAAACCAAATATGGAAGGCTCCCGCCACAACATGCTTGAAATACTATAAACATACATGATTTTCAAAATAATGTATACGTGTTGTCAAATAAATGAGATACTCTATCGCAGTCAACACAAACGGCAACAACATATTTTGTTAATTCTACAGTGAAAATGCCCTCAATGTTCGCTCTATCACAGTCAGCACAAACTTATGCAGCAGAGAGAACACATCAGCGGCAAGGTGATAGGTGGGTCATTCCAAAAACAAAACTAAGAGAGACATTGTTTTCTCCTTAGGCATTACACCGAACAACCGTGGAGCCCCATCTTTGGCCACTGAAAAACAAAACCCAACAAAGTTTAGGCATGGACACTTCGCTGCATCAATTGGTACATCAGTCAGAAAATTATGAGCTTGTGGATCAGTTACCTGTAGATCTTGAGGGGTTGCAGTAGGGTTGGAATTTCGTCCGGCCGCTGCTATGGTAGGGGAACTTCATGTGGCCGCATAGTCGACCTGCAGGAGCATGGCGGTGGAGACCTGAAACGGATCCGCTCCGCAGATGGGGTGATGCAGTGGTGGGGATCCAGGGCGGCGCAGACGCAGGTTGGCCGGGCCTCGGTCTCTAGGAGTTTCGGCGACGGTGGCACATCCAAGAAGAAGGGTAGGAGGCAGACGGAGGTGGGCCAGAGAGGAGGTGCAGGGGCTGGTGGATTGCGGCGGGAGGCGCGCCAGAGAAGAGTTGCCGGGCCGGTGGTTGGCCGCCGCATGGTGGCGGCGCATCCGAGGAGTCGCCGGTTGTTGGGGCGGGGGTGGCAACGAGGTCGAGCGGCTGACGGCGGGAGGCGCGTCGAGCTCCGGGGCAGCGGCGATGGGCCATGGTGGCCGGCGCCGGGAAGTGCACAGGCATGAGGGGGCCGCGGTGGTTGTCG